>NC_009179.1:279145-341645 GCF_000149385.1 Cryptococcus deneoformans B-3501A
TGCTGATAAGTTTCCAAGCTTCGCGTACTATCTTCCACTAGTTTCTTCGCCTTGGCCGCGTTCGTCTTCAATACTTCCCGCTCCTTGCCCATCCTCACAATTCTATCCACCAAAAGCCTCCCATCCTGGACCAATCCCTTAATTCTTTCAATTGCTTCGGCAATACTCCCAACCCCCTCCCCCTGACGCGGGTTGTATAATTCTTGCAAAGCCTCAACGTTGATGTTGTTGGAAGGGGACGCAAGAGCTCGGTTGGAAGAACCAGTGCGAGGGTCAATGAGATCGGCTTTCTCTCGGAGGGATCGAGGCGGTAAAAGAGGCCAGACAGATGCAAATTGCGAAGCAATCTCCTCAAGCTCAGTAGTGAGCGCTTGTATACGCTGGTCGGTAGCCTGAGATGTGGTAGGCGAGGCCAGACCGGAAAGGTTCTTTTGAGCAGTAGACAGCGATGCAGAAAGGGATTCGTTTCGGAGAGTAAGGTCTGTGATCTGGTCTTGCTGTTGCTATCCCTGCATGTTAGCGCCATTTTGCATCGAATGCCGACAGGGCTACTTACCCGAAGTCTCCTCTCCAAAGACGTCACCTCTTCCTTTCTGAGGGCCTCTCCCTTTTCCAGCTTGGCTTTCCAAGCGTCTCTATCTTCTGTCACTCTCCTGATCTCTTCTTCCAAACCCATATTCACTTCTCTCATCTCCTCTCTCAGACTGAGTACTTCTGTCTCCCTGGCTGCCAAAAGTTTCTTGAGATCTTCAAAGGCGGGCACGATCTCCTCCTCTTGGATAGGCTCTCCTCTCCGTCCTCGCAACGATCCGAGAACAGTACGCACGTGGTCTTTCATTTGTCTGTCTTGCTCCGACGTTTGACCGTTCTGCATTAACCTCTCCCTCTCTGCAAGAAGCGCTTCCTTTTCCTGTGCCCAATTATGCCTATCCTGGTTAAACTCTGCGACCTGCTTATTCCACCCTCGACTGTGCTCAAGCCAGGTCTGCCGTTCACTTAAAAGTTGTTCCCTTTCATGAGCCCAAGTCGCCTTCTCTCTTTCGAGATCATCCCTTTGTGCTTCAAGCTCCCTAGCTTCCTCTTCAATCCCTTTCTCGCGCCTTCCCAACTCAAGAACCATCGTTTCTAGTTCCTCCGTCTTGGCCCTTCCTTCGTCTAGTTGACGTACAAGCTCTTGTTCACGCTGATCAAAGGTCGAAAGCTTGTGAGACTGACTGTCAAGCCGAGACTGAATATCGGTAGTAATGCGAGTAAGACGACGAACTTCCCATGACATGACGCTAGAATAATGTTCGAGAAGCCGTCGGCGCAGGGATGCTTCTCGATCGCGCAATACAAGAAGGTCCTATTATCGATCATCAGTCTTGTATGATATGATTTCCGAAGAAGTGTAATATACCTTCTCAGCAGCTTCCACCCTCTTCTCAGATTGCTCCAGACTTTCCATAGTTTGTTTTGACATACGCTTATTAGAACCATTCAACTTCTGCAAAGCACGTGCAGCAGTTAAGATCTTTATCTCCCTCTGATGACGGGCTTGCACAGATTCAAGTCGGCTGGAAAGCAATGAGAGCTCCTACATGCATTATTAGCGATGGTGCCTCAGTGTATAAGAATGATTTAATGACTGACCTTTTTCCAACCCTCAACCTCCTCCCATCCACCAATCCCCATTTCCTGAGTATCCATTACGGCTTGTCCAGCCAGCAACGTCAGAAGCATTTCATCCGACCCATCCCCAATGCCCATACTTGCATTATCCTTGATCGACAGGGACCTTTGCATCCCTTGATTGCTATCGTAGGTCTCCATGCTTTCACCGTATCCAGAATCGGTATCATGCGGTGAAGCCATTTGCGAGAAGCCATTGCCATTGGCGTGGCTGTGGTTTGATACAACGGCTGTTCCTGGTGTTTGGTGGGTGGCATGCGCTGACATGGAAAGGGATTGTAGCCTGGAGTGCGTAGAACGAACTGAGCGAGAGCGAGACGATTGTCGGGTGTGATAGTTTGGCTTCAGAGGTTGGGAGTTCTGTTGGTATTGCTGTTGTCTCTGACTTAATTGACGCTGAAAAGGAGTTTGCGAGGACTCTGAGGATGCCGAGGTAGGAACGGGTGCGGCCGGATTCACAGGGTGGGTTATCGGTCTGTCCAATATAGATTCATGACCATCGGTTGCGGGTGTTGTGCTGTACATGCTGTCACGAATAGGAAGCTTGAAAGTGGCGCTATAGTCTGGATCGTTGCTATTGTCGACATTGTTTCCTCTTATCTCTCCGTAACCATGCCCCTTCGCCTTGTCTGCAATAGTAACGTTATCGTCCTCATATTTATCTGTTTCCTCACAGTAGGCGGCATCGGATGATGGAAATGCAGACGGAGAATCCAGCCGAGTAGCAGCGTCGAACCTCGCGAACAAACTGTCGCCGACGTTGTCTTGTTCTTCTTGTTGTCCGCGCTTGGAAGAGAAGCCGGAGGGAGGAAGGATAGGCGGAGAGCGAGCTCTGAAGAATGCTGCCTTGGTTATGCGTCCGCCCTGTTGCTGTTCTGCCGAGTTGTTCATGTCGACAACACTGGGCATTTGAGTTCGAGGGATAAGAGTTATTTGGTTTGAATGAAAATAATTAGTTGTCAGGCGCAAAAGTTGTTCTTGTCGCGACTTTCCTGTTGCAGCAGCTGTGATTTGTTTGTCTTTATTGCCAGATAGTTTACGTAATATTAAGCGAAGGCTCTGACAAGTAAGTACTGCTCGCTATTTCGTTACTTAACTGAAGAACCGTTTTTGAAAGTGACGGACAGATCAGACATAGGAGAAACAAGACGCTGGCGGAGCGTATACCAGCCCCTATCTTCAGCAAACCGAATAGTAAAGACCACCATTGCATTATCATATATCTATCTGTCTGCTACGATCACAAAATGTCCGCGCCCAACAAAAATAAACCCAACGTTCTATCCAGTCAAAGGGTCTGTAAATCATCCTATTTTTAATAAATGATATGCGAGAAAAGTATAAGCCTTTGCGAACGGAAATCTTCCCATAAGAAAGTCCGAAAAATCCTTAGATCATTGGAAACCTGGAGCCGGGAATTCTTCCGGCCATGTTATTTGGAGGCAAGGTACGACAATTACCTTCAGTGGGTTGTATAGCAAGGGACGGGGCGTCCCGAATGAAGCGATTGGTAGAGATAGATGATGGATATGGTCTATTGCCAGCCGTAGGATGTACCTTGCGAGTGTTGAGGGGCATCGTAATATTCAGGCATATGTCGCCAGTAGAAAATGGGTCGTAGTCTGTGGGTAATTTGGAAGCCGTCATCTTTTGAGACCGACGTCGACTAAGCTTATTGATCTACAGTACGCGATGTCAGCTTCGGAATGGGTAAGGGTAAATAAATGGCTCACAGTGTTGAGCGGCGGAATAGTGTTGGCAGTAGAGGTCTTGATCTTCTCTGGACTGAAAACAGTATCTGCGTTTTTCAAAATCTTACGACTGGGAAACGTGAGCATGCTTGGATTAACTATTGATTGAGGGTGGCATGACCCAATCGACTGTCCATTTGTGATGATTAACAAGTGCCGCATAGCAGTCAAACGTAGGATGGGCACATACTTTGATGTAAGAAGTGCCAGAAATATCGCTATTAGCAATGGTGGGCATTGGGAAGTTGAGGGATCCGAAGGTAATGTCCAGGATAGAGTCCGAGGAAGTGCTGGCAATCTGCATTTTGTTTAACTTGGGGGCCTCGGGGGTGAAGATAACAGTGGCTGGCTCTGAAATGGTGGTTTCCATAATTGAGTTGCTGTCGGCCTCTGAAGTGAGGGTGTCACGGAAACTGATTGTAGTTGTTGCTGGAGATACCTCGGTTTTAACATCCATATAGGAAGCGGCCTTGGGTATAGAGATGGCATTTGTAACAGTCTCAGCGGACGTGCGTGCCAAAGAGCCGGTGTCGACTCCGTTATTGGTATCAGATTCTGGAAGTATAAAAGGGCCCTTAACGGTGAGGGGCCTTTGGATCAAGCGGATGGGTGTTGAAATAACAGAAGATGCGGCCGTATTTTTGCCTTGAGTAACTGTACATTCCGTGGGAGTAGGGCTGCAGACTTCGTTGATAGTAGCATCAATAGCAGTAAGGATGTCCCTGACGTTATAATGTTTGTCAAAATGAAAGGTATTGATGTAGGAAGTAGGGATGTACTTGACTTTTTTGAGGCCAACAATTTCGAGTGGCTGATGAGGGTCACTGATGATAGGCTGGGTCTTGATATCAGACTTGGACATGGAACGTGGGAAAGAAGTAATTGACGTCTTGGTGCTCAAAAGCATAGGACGAAGTCTTGATTCGGAAGGATTTTTTTGGTAGACAGACGGAGGGTAGGGCATGTCAATCGAAGTAGAGTGAGGGCGCTAAGTAGACCATGTATCAGTGCTACAATTGCTTTGAGTAGATGAAATCTCACCCCTTTCACTGGATTGATTTTGATGATGACTTTAATACCATTAAGTTTCCTCTCATCTTCAGTGAGCTGCTTGACAAGTCGGCAAATTTTGTATACTTCAATACGATAAACGCGAGTAGGAGGGTTTGAGGATTGGATGGCGGGGTGAATGTAGTTGGGGCTTTTGGACGAAGATAACGCAGCTCCCATGGTGGAAATGCAACAAATGAGATGAGCGATGGAGAAGATAACAATGATTGATTAAGAAAAGGCAATAGATGGCAGTATCAAAGTGTAAGAGAGATACGAAGGGTATTAACCGAAAGGTTGTTATAAGAGATTATCTGTAGAGGTTTCCGAGGAGGAATGTGAATTGGACAGGAAACATGAGATAGAGGAGTTAAGCCTGACCTTTATACCCTACCATCAGAGGCATGTTGTTTGGTCGAAAACATCGGTGTGAAGACCCCAGTTCGAGATTCGGATCTAAATGAACAAACAAGGAATCTCATCACCACTGGCAAATTGCGCTGAACATCGCCAACGGCCACATAAAGGACAGCCAGCAAAGCAAATTGCCCCTTTTCTGTATGATTAGATGCCGCGGTGTGATTTCGAGAGTAAACGAAAGGTATTTGACCCACGGCGGAACAGAATTGATGAGGTTGGAGGTGGGAGAGGGGGTACCTTGTTAACACCTAAGAAGTAGGTAATCAGGAAAGAATTAGCGTAGCCAAATGTGCCGTCAGTATAGAATATGGATGTAAATGAACAGCTTAATAAAGATTTGGCGAACTACAGTATATGCGGGAGAAGATAACAGCAACATGTGCGAAGTAACGTAGTATAGTAGAAATTGACCGCAGCAACGAAGTCATGTCACAATAATCCTGTCCGAACGCACACAGATCGGGACACTTAAGCCGGTTTGTTTTCAGTCCATTGCGGACATACAGGCTGAACTCCGTTTTATTAGGACATGTTCCCTGTTTCCAGAAAGGCTCCCTCAAATCCTTTCCTGTGGGAGGCCTAATCATTCTTTTCAGAGCGTGCCTACTTTGCCATGAACCATTCGTCATCTTGAGCTGCCCTCGCGGTCGCCGCTGAGGTCTGCGATTTCGAGTGGCCAGGAGCCATATCATCACGCCACCAGTCCAGCAGCCTATTCCACTGTAACAGTCACAAGCATAGCATATCACCATAAGCGCCGTAGTAACCAGTATAGATCCACTCAATAACCTACAGCTTCCGCCTAACCTACCATCATATCCTCCCCTCACCCCCGGCAAGCCGTCGGCGAACCTTCAGCTGTACATACTTCTCCTGGTTCCTTGTCGATTGACCTTCAGGAAAGCTCTTCCATTTTTGGAGCAGGAGCAGACTCAGAGAAACCCACGAGCTACCAGATTATTGCCGCCAATACGATTACTGGTACCTCATCTGAATCCCGTGCGGCACAGAGTGAGCTTACATTGATCGTGAGTACTTTGAGATCCATGCCTGCTAGGGAATGGCACTATTCTTATGTCATTTATGTGGATGGACACCAGAGTATGCGCTGACAATGCCGCTATTATCTTTTTGCCTTTAATCATCACCTATCATCTTATATTACCCTGACTGTAAATGGCATCACTCTGCAACCATGCAGAAAGGCACCGTTCGACCTCGCTCGCCGTCTGCAGACGAGGAGTCCACCCCCCTGAAACAGCGAATAAGGCAGTCGGCGGCATCCTCGTCCCTGTCCACGCCTGCCTCCGACCTAGATTTAACGGCCAACAGGAAGCACATGTTTTGCAATATGGGCCAGCCTATTCACGATGATGGACCATCTACGTCTACGCATGTAGGGGGAAACATATCTAATGGTCACTCTACTGTCCAGCCTGGCTCATTACCGCCTTCCATCCTTTCCTCTATCATTCCCGTACGACCTCCTGGAACCTTGATGTATGAAGACGATCAAGACTGGGCGTCTGTTCAAGAGAAGTTGAAGGAGCAAGGAGACGTCGAAGGACGAATGGAAGTAGATGGGGATATTGATGGCAAAGGCAAGGGGACATCTCTGGTGATCGGTCGACCCGGTGCTGGAGGTGGAAAAAGAATGCCTGTTGAGAGAGAAGAAGTTGTGAGGCTGGTCCTGCAAGGATTACGGGATATCGGATATCAGTACGTCTTTCGTGTGATGTAAATGTGTCATGCCTAATCTAAATGCTTTTTTATCATCATAGCCAATCAGCAGACGTGCTAGAAGCAGAATCAGGCTATCAACTGTGCGCTGGTGCAGCGACAGACTTCCAAAACGCCATCCTTGGAGGTCGTTGGTCCGAAGCCTTAGGTCTCCTTCCGGAACTTGGTATACCAGTCTCCAACTCTCCTGCTGAAGCGGGTCCAAGTTCGGAATCTAGTAGCGTAACCTCTGATAAAGCTGGTAATGGTGTAATGAGCGGTAGCTCCCCTGGGGACCAAGCTCGTTTCCTTATTTCTCAGCAAAAGTACCTGGAGTATCTCGAAGTGGGACAACAAAAGAAGGCTTTGAATGTGTTACGAGGAGAGCTGGCCAGAGTGGCCAAGGATCAAGACGTTCTCCATACTTTGTCTGGGTGGGTTATGTGTGATTGAAACAATCGACAGCCAAGTACTAATCGTCGCGTACGTAGCTTCATGATGTGTCTAGACAAGGAGGATCTGTATGAAAGAGCTGGATGGGACGGATCACGAGGAATATCTCGAAGACAACTTCTGGAGCACCTTCAAGGTCTATCTGAATTTCGTTTGTCATGCTCTCGCGCACCGCTGACATGTAGTCTTAAGAGTTCATATCTCCTAGATTGATGGTCCCCTCCCGTCGTCTTGCCACCCTTTTCGATCAAGCACGTCAACAACAGCAATCCACAGCACTCTACCTTGATCATCCCGAAGCCAACTCCCTCTACTCAGATTACCGCAACAAACCCGATCAATTCCCTTCAGTAACCACCCACGTATTGGTCGATCATACTGACGAGGTGTGGAGAATTGAGTGGAGTCCCGATGGAACTAGACTGGCGAGCGCTGGTAAAGACCGCATTGTCGTCATCTGGAACGTTGAACCGACAACGAGAGAAGACGGATCTGTGAGGTACAATGTTACTCCTTCGCACCATTTCTCGGACCATAATGATCCCATCGACTCCATGGCTTGGTCTCCAGATGGGAAGCTGTTGATCACTGGCGCCGATAAAAATGTCCACATATGGGATACAGAGGTACGTTTCTGATATCATGACTCACAGATTATTCCTGACGAAAAACTGTCTGTAGAAGGGGATACAGATTCCCAAGCAAACGCCTGGGTGGCAACATACTGACACGATCAGCTCCATCCAATGGACCTCTGATGGCTCAGAATTTTTGGTCACATCCATGGACTGCCGAATTGTTTTTTACGTGCGTGCCCGTTCCTTTGCCGTTCAGGTTTCTGTACCGACAGCTTATAATTCCATTCCACCTTGTAACAGAACCGCGCCGGCAAGCTCCTTCGACAATGGTCCACCTTCCCTCTCCAGTTCAATGATTGCTGCCTCGTCCCTGATGGATCCATTCTCATCGCGATTACTACCCCTCTCAAGCGCGTCGCGCACAATGACAGGCTTAAACAGGCAATGTCAGGACGACCGGTCGATAGTAATTCTTCTGGACTTGGGTCTGGTGCGGCGGGAAGTGGCAATGTAGCGGCAGCAACGGCAGGAGGGGGTTTGACTCTGCTTGGCGGACCAGAATTCGGTTTCGCAACCATGGAGCACAGTATTGTAATGGTCCGGATGTCAGACCATGAGATCATCGAGTGAGTCCTCAATGTCCCACTATCATTTACAGTAGAGATTAATTGTTTGCCAGCTGGTCTCAGGATTTGAGATGCGAGATGACTAGCATCAGGCTGTCTAGTGACGGCAAGAGAGCATTGGTCAGCTGCAGTCCCGACGTAAGTCCGTAGTAATGCCATTTTGAAAGGCGGAGCTAGGCAGTGCATTAATGGCCATATTTAGGAAATACAAGAGTGGAGCATTTATCCCGGTCTCAAGTATCTTCGCAGACATACAGGTCACATCCAAGGGAACTTCCTCATTCGCAGCTGCTTTGGCGCTGTCAAAGATCAGTTCGTGCTTAGCGGTAGTGAAGGCAAGTTCTTTTATTTTCGATCTGTAAATTTTACGACAGGGCTAACTGCTCTCAGATGGCCATGTCTATGTATGGCAAGGGAAAGCCACGCATCCTATAGAGGTGCTTTCGGGACATTCGGACGTTGTCAATGCCGTAGCGTGGAACCCTGTTAGTACCAGAAAGATATTTGCCAGTTGTAGCGACGATAAAACTGTGTATGTCTATTGTTTTTCTGTCGAGATGAATGACTGACCGATGATGTCATTGCAGGAGGATCTGGCAGCCACCTACCAGTGCAGTTGACGTTCCGGCTGAGTCCGACTTGAGCGAAAAGGTCAAAGCCGAGAACGGTTTCACGGACAGTGCTGGAGATGGGATGGTTTTATAACGTAGAGGAACAAAAGCCGCACAGATGGCTGTAGTCCTTGTTATCATCACCCCTCAACAACATCTGTTTGCCGCCATTTTCTTCGGATTATAATGAGTCTTTTCTCTGGACAGCAAAACACAAACTTTCATAGTTTCACTTGAACTTCATCGGCGCGTACTCCCTCCTAGCGGTACAGCCAAGCCGACAATTCCGATCTCTCAATTCTGCAAGACTCCGAATCCATCCAATCAGCTGTTTTCAAGTTCCGAGTTCAAAGCAAATGAGTGCTATCTCTGTGTATAAGGTAGAAGGTTTGTACATGCATGTCTATTTACTTACACGATGTACGAGAATACGCACGAAACGGCGTGAAGGGCGCTTTCCGCACTTGACCTTTTGTAGACTGTAGAGCGAATGACCTTATAGTTTTACAGCATTCAAGATCAATAGAATATGTTTAGCGTCTCCTAGAGATTCTGTGGTTGATAAAAATTACCACTTTCACCATGAACGAATAAAAACATGATCCCATCTGCCGACAAGTTCGTGACTGGAGTCGACTATACGGTGGATTGATACTGGGCACCGAGATTGGCGGTACTTTGAAAAAGAACAATGACTACCCAAGACCAACCTGTTTATCATAACGATACGAAGACTGGAAAAAGTGAGGGACGGTTGCACTACCCAATTTGGTAAGTCTGCGTGACACGACGAACGAACCGAGTATCGATGTAAATCTATCTATTTTGGGTCTGGCGAGAGGGAAAAGGAAGGCGTACGACGATCGCAGTAGGTTAAGGCTCTAGTCTTGGACCCCACAACGAGATACTCACTCGCGCGTTCAATCCCCATCTACAACTGAGATACATCCATGGCGCAACATTGGCACCCCATAAAAAAGAAAGGTCGATACGCGTCGGACGCGAGGTGCACTGTTTTGAACCCTGAAATTGTGATGTTCGGCCGGCGCACGACGGAGCGAAGTCGTCGCGCCCTTCTTCCCTCGCTTTCGCAAGTTTTTCCCACCATTCATCTACTCCTGAATCTGTCGATTAATAAACAACCCCATCTCTTCAAGCTTGTAATGTACTTGACATATACTGAATCTTTCTATATGGATAGCTGGCGGTTGGAGCAATAAAGGACACTGTGTCTCTCGTAGGAGCCGTCTAATTTCTAATTCGAACCCGAGAGGAGAGATTTCGCGCACTGTATGATTATCTGATGATTAGATTAAGAAGAGTGGATCAGGGGCATTATTATTAAGGGACTTTCTGCATGGGAATTCGATTTAGGGGGTTTGATTTTGAATGTTCAACGAAGGCGCTGTTCAAGGCCTGCGGATGGCGGACAGTGGCTGAAAATGATGTCTTAAAAGTCAAGAGTCTAGAGCTGGTCTTCATCATGTGTGATTAAGCCCGAAGAGTGTGTATTATCGGTAAAAGAGGGTCCCTATAATCGTAGAGGGTGGAGTCTAGGGTGATACCTATCTAATAGTGTAATGGAAGGCAGAAAGCAAATGGCAATATTATGCAGAAGAGGAGCAAAAAAGAACGGGAGGTATCATCGGCACCGGGCAAGCGGAGAGAGAGAAATCGGCTGTCGCCTCCCTTCTTCGTTCTTTTCTTTTCTTTTCTCTTTATTGCGTACGGTCTCTACAATGGTCTGAAACGTATCCTCGACATAATTTGGCACGGTTAATTCTGTCGTACTGCTAATTAAATGGCATAAGGAATGAGTCGTAAGTGATGATCCGTAATAGGATTCTATGTCGGGAGCCAAAAGTAAAAGTTTTGTACGATAGAGTATAACGATACCGATAAGATGCCGACCTGTACCTGGTTTAAGGGACGGTATTCATACTCCATACCCTCTTTTTCGTGTCTGCATGGGTAATTTTCCGGTCTGTCTCATATTTTCTGTTTTTTTTTTTTTTTTTTTTTTCTGCTGCTCATTACGCCGGCGGGCACATGATGCTACATTTACTGCTATGAGCTCTCGCAGAGTGGACGTAGAGAGAAATAATAATGTGGAAGGGAAGTGGCCGGGGTGGTGCTTTGCTTGCAGTAAGTAATCCCCTGTATTTGCGCATTTGCTCTTCGCTCCAAGCACAGACATTAATTAAGCGACAATAATAAACACGCTTAAATAAGTTACCACAGTTATCTATTAACCGAATGCGCGCTCTCACTTCTTCTAGTTTATGAATAGTTCCAAGTACCCAGAGCATAAGCTAGTACAAATATTACTAGATGCAATAATATGCTACTTCTTGCTCATTGTTTGTTGCCATTTCATGCTCGGGATTAGAAAAGAATGTTCGGGTTCAACAATTTTGAAAAAATGTAATAAAAAATGTAGTAGTTAACGGCAACGGCCTACACCACCGCTCCACCTCTACAATCCAAAATCTAGGGTCTTCCGTCGGCTTGTTCTTCTTTGGTCTTCAGCCGGTGGTCATTCACGGCAGTTGCTATTTGCTTGGGCTATTCAAGCTCCAATGCTTCCAATGCTGGGTGCCGAACGGTAACTATTTTTTTTCGGTTTCGCAACTGTTATTTGCGTAGTAGTGGTGCAGGTAGCGAGTGAGTGATGTGATGGTTGTGGTAACTTCCTGGATCTCGATCGATCTGCATTGACTTTTTTTCTTCTCGTTATTCCTCTTCTGTCACGCTCTATATTCGTAGTTCGCGTTCGCCTCTTGCTCCTTGCTTTTGCCTATCGCTCGAAACTCAAGAATTATGCAATCATTAATAGGACTCAAAAGAATGAATTGCAAGGCAAAGAAGGAGGTAATGAACGGTTTTGAACTCATGATTCAACATTCAACATGCTCCTGGCAGCAGACGGCATGCATCGGCGAGCGGCAGACTGTAAGGATTAAAATATGGAAGATGAAGGCCGTGCGTCACCTTCGGCCGTTGGGCCTTACAAATACTCCATGTAACTTAAAAGACGATAAGAAAAGGGCACCGATATATGCAGACAACAATGCTTTCGGAGCGTGGAAGGTAGTAAAGGTGGAAGATGGAAGAAAGACGAGTTTTCGAGTATCAAGATGTAGGGAACTATTTCGGACACCCCCCCTATTTCTTTTGGGACACCCCCCCTCCTTCTACTTTGGGTAATTTTGACAGAGCAGCCGATAGATAACACCATGGACCCTGCAGCGCATCCCTGAGGCCCTTATGCCTGTTATTTACGTAATTAGTTCAGATGATATTGTCGCGTGCGCCAGACTGCAACATTTTACAAAAGTAACGAACAACAAACGCGTTTTTTTCTCTAATAACGCGCCTCCTTTTTGCTGTCATTTAAATACTTTTCATCCTCCTAAGAAACTTATAACGTATTCGAAAACATCATGGCTTCGACTGATTTGCACTCTTCGGATCCTCTTTCTCCCCAACCCGGTATCTGCCCACCTTCTCCTATTATCCGCGTCCCAGAGGCCGAAATATACTCGGGACATCAATCAATGGCGTTTGATTTTGATGAAGGTAATCTCCATGCCATGGAAGGTTCGGATTCATCGGAAGTCTCCAATATTGCCGACGAAGAGGATAGTGAGGATGACATTATCCAGGCTCCCATTGACTCCTTCAACGACGACGAGATGATCTCTACCCCTGGGTTCGACGAGCAAGCGTACTACCAATCTAAAGATGAGTGTAAAGGCGCTGTCCAGGCTTACGCAGCCTCACAAGGCTTCGCTGCTGTTATTAGGCGGAGCAAAAGGAAGAAGCCAACGAAAACTCACAAAGAGGGCAGAGAATTGATACAATACTCGTGCATCTTTGGAGACGAGTATCGCTGCACACGAGGGGACAGTTTCAAAGATGTGCGCATTAGGACTATACAGACCGTAAAAAATGGATGCCCTTTTGCTGCTGTGGCTTGGGAGATGGCAGAGGCAGAGGTAAAAGAGCATGGTGGAGACAAATGTTGGACTTGGAAGGTCGTGAATGCCTCGCACAATCATCCGCCTGTCGCCAATATTGGAATTGCACTTCTTCGGCGTGCTTCGCGGACGCCTGAAGCCAAAGAGCTGATCAACACGTTGATCGACAGCCGGACTCCATTCCCCTCCATCATCAGTACCATGTCTCAGCGTTTCCCAACGGTAATGTTGACATCGGAAGACTTGCATCGTCTCGCCTTTCGTCGTCGTGCAGATCTCCGTGCTGGCTCCAGTGCAAGTGCTGCTTGTATTCGGCAATTAGTGAGCAATGATGAGCTCCATCGTCCGTTTGTCAACACACGCGATGAACTCATTGGTTTGGTTTACACCAAGCGAACTGCTCGCGCACTGATTCACCGATTTCCCGAAGTCCTTTTCTTCGACTGCACATACAAGACGAACCTGTACCGGATGCCCATGCTCCATATCGTCGGATCCACATCGACAGGTATGACATACACTGCAGGAGTCATCTTGATGTTGCGTGAAACCACAAACTGGTATACCCAAGCTCTCAATTCGTTCTTCGAACTTGTCGGCAAACCGGATGTCAAGGTTGTCATTACCGATCGTGACCCAGCACTCATCAACGCTCTCATGTCTGTCCTCCCCAAGGCTTACCGCTTCTCCTGCTTCTGGCATCTTCAAGAAAATGTCAAAAGCAATATAAGGCCCTGTTTCGTTGACGAAGAGAACATCGTCATGGCTGTCTCGAATTTCTGCAAAGCTTGGGTACGGTATTGTGTACATGCAAAATCGGATGAGCAGCTTGAGGAAGGTTATCGGAAGATGGAAGAACTTTATCCTGGTCAGAAATATGCTCGAGCGATCTCGTATATCCGGGGTTTGGATGAAATCAAGGAGCGCTTTGTACATGCCTATATCAACAAGCAACTTCACTTCGGACAAACCGGTAATTCACGCTTAGAAGGTCAGCACGCAACTCTTAAGAAATCAATTGACACCAAGTACGGTGATCTTCTGCTTGTCATTGGGTCTCTAAGTACGTATTTTGATCAGCAGTGGTTGAAAATTTTGAAAAGAATTGAGCTCGAGAGAACGAGGTGTGCTACACATATTCCCAGTACTTTTGTTCGGGTATGTTCCTTCCTTCTTTCTGTCCTTTTTGTAATCGTGCTGATATAATTGTTTAGTTAAAAGGCTCCATATCCCGCGCTGCAATGAAGCTTCTTGCTGAGCAGTTGACTTTGGCCAAAAGATATTTGGGTGATTACGATGAAGGTGTCGATGACTTTGAAGAATCACACCCGTGCAGTGGCTCGTTTACAAAATCCCATGGATTGCCCTGCGCCCATCGTCTCATTAGCTTCGTCCGGGAAAGAAGACACCTTGAAAAGGATCACATTCATCCTCACTGGCGTCTCGGGTCTGCCGCAAGTCTCAAAAGATACCTTGACCATATTAACAGACTTGTTGGCACCCCAGATACATCAGTCATACGGCTGGATGATGTATTTGACTTCGGTGAGGACCAAGAACTTATCCTCGATCCACCCATTTTAAGCACCAAGCGGGGAAGGAAGGCCCCTAATCCACCAGTGTTGCAGGAAGACCGGATGTCGGCACCTTCAGGAAGGTACTTGACTCAGTCAGAAAGAATTATGGGGGCTGGATTGACCCAGCGAAAAAAAGGGCGCTGTAAACACTGCCAAAGTTCCACTCACTATACCAAAGACTGTGCGCGTGTTCAAGCGTCTCGAAGGGTCGACAAAAACCAAGAAGCTGAGAATGCAGGTGAAGACAGAAGAGTTCTTGTCCCAGATAGCGATGATGAGGAAGGAAATGAGGAAGATCTTGTCGAGGTACCGAATGAAGTTGGTCCTTTCATTCAAAGATTAGCCCAACTCGATGACCTTGCGCTTACATATTTTATAGCCCAATCTTCGTCCAAAAAAGCATTCTCGGTCACAATATCCTGCCCCCTCTCAAATATATCCGTCACATGCTGTTCAAATGCAGCATCTTCCTCCTGAACCCTCGGTCCCCCAATTACCCCCTTCTTCCCAATTCTATCCACCATTATCACAATACTATCCCCCTGCTCCACAGCATTACCCAACTTCAAAATACCATGTGCCTCCTACCCAGTATATCCCTTACAACCAAGTATTATTCCACAATCATTCCGAAGCCCCAACTCCCTATCATTACCCTTCTGTTAGTGGATACAATAATCTCCAATCTCCTCAAATTTACCAATACAACTTAGAGAATAATGTGGGCAAGGATGCGAGCATTCGATCGCAGGAGGATAGTATTATAATGCAGCGAGGGAGAGATCGACATAGCTGGGAATGAAGGCGAAGGAAGAATGAATAGATGTCGAAAGAGGAATAGATGTCACAAGAAGAATAGATGTTTATAATATTAGAGGACTGAATTTACTATGCACGAAAAAGAACATTTAGTTACGTAAATAACAGGCATAAGGGCCTCAGGGATGCACTGCAGGGTCCATGGTGTTATCTATCGGCTGCTCTGTCAAAATTACCCAAAGTAGAAGGAGGGGGGGTGTCCCAAAAGAAATAGGGGGGGTGTCCGAAATAGTTCCCAGAAACTCCAGATAATAATGAAAATAAATCAAGAATCTTCCAGCCCAATGAAGATCGGGGATTCCGCAGATGCATTACAACTGGCCCAGCCTAGTCATCCGCCGCCTTTACGCCTTGCCGTTCCGTGCCGTGTTTACTTTATTAGTAGTTTAAAAAACATAGGAACCAAATGACTAAAGTGGCGTTCAAATAACGTTGATTGTTTTTTTGTGGCTGACCCTTAAAGCTTATTTTCGACGAAATCTTTCGCAATCCTATATAGGGGGGTTTTTTTTTTTTTTTTTTTTTTCGTGAATTCCAGAATTCAGCGACCGAAGTCTCTTGGCCCATAACACCATATATCTTATAGTCAACGGTCGCAATTCGAAGCTCCACAATTCACAAATGTTTCGCATCCTTCCGATGGTATGATGTCGGTTAGTTGCGGTTAGCCTAGCTAATGGAAGGAGTGATCCAGAGAGAATAGAGAGCTTTTGGCTCTTGCACCTTCCACGGATACCTCACCGGCGTACGAATCATCGCTCTGCCATGGGCTGGTATCTGCTTTCATGCATTATCCCGTCGGATAGCGTTAACAGATCTCTTTTTGCCATCTACGTATTTACCGCCTCTGCCCTAGAATATGTAAAGATTGAATGCGCCACATGGAGAGGGTATAATGTGGTGGTGGCTTTCTTGGTTGTTTACGAATGGCGAAAAGTGTTGAGATTCGCAAAAAGTGAGAAGCAGGAATTTATGTGTGGGGGAAGTAGGGGATTCAACCCCCGACAACTTCACCTTTTTGTTTTCTTTCAATTGATAGTACTTTTACCAGAGTACACGTTTGAGAATTGGTTGTGCAGCCCAGTCGGCTTTTGTGCCAACGAATTAACGAAAAGACCGAAAGCTTATCATCGGCAGCAGGTGTATTATTATTATGTCGTCGTCGTCTGTTGCCGCTCTTCTCCGCCAATCTTATCTATTGAGCTCTTAATTAATTTATTACATTTTTTATTTACTTACGTACGCGAAAGTCGAATCTCTTTCCTCCGTCTGGTAGGGCTATCGATGCACGATCGATTAAGCTATGCTCTACGGCCCGCTAGCAAGGATGATCATTTTTAGGCGCTACAAACATTCCTCTAGAGCACGAGTACGGTTGCTGAGGATCCCGCATCCCGGCATGCAGCAAGTTATACTCGACTGCAAGCAGAACTGTCTCCATCCTTATTAATATTGCGTCCAATTAATACTAACGAAGATCGGAAGAAAAGCTCGCAATCCTTGATAAATATTGTCCTGGGTATCCCGACTGCACCATTATCGGCTCCCGAAGCGAAGGAACATTTGGCATTCTTCGGGCTGCAAACTCAGCCAATCAGGCCGTTTATGCTCATCACGAAATCAGATTATCGTTCGCTGCGACTGATTACAGCAGACTTTCTTCGTATCTGCCCGACGGATTTGGCCGAAGACATGGCGTGATAACGACAAGAGCTAAGATGGGGATTTTTTAGATGCATGCATTCATCCTTCATCTCTGCATTTAAATAGAATCCAACTATTCCATTCTTTTGGATCTGCTTCACGTAATCTTCTATCTCTCATCCTCTTGTGAACAAGCTCATCAACACTCGCAATGACCGTCACCGTCGCCCCTCGCCGAAAGATCTTGGGTATCGGGTATCCTCGCTTTGCCATTCCCGAATGGAAAGAGCTCGCGGAAAAGTATGATATTCACTATTTCATCCCAGACGAGCGCAAGCAAGTCATGCGAGAGATTAAGAGGCTCTGTGACGAACAGGGGCCTTTTGATGCTGCTTATGTCGTATGTTCCTCGTGACCGGACTTCTTGAATGTCGTGTTGTTGACTCATGGCATCTTATAGCTCTTCGGAACTGCCGCTTACTCTCCATTCCATCCCGACTTGCTCGGTCCCCTCTTTGAGAAGCCTGGGTACTGTGGTCTCTTTGCTCAAGGCGGTGCAGGTAAATAGATGTCTTTCCAAAACTTGGTATGACGACATGACTGACATCTTGCAAAAGGCTACGACGATGTCGACTACCCGTGGCTGGCTGCCAACGGATGCTACCTCTCCAATACCCCCAATGCTGTCACAGAAGCTACCGCAGATATGGGCATCCTACTCGTGCTCGCTGCCGTCAGAGGTCTCTACGAAGCTGAAGTTAGCGTCAGGGCTGGTCAATGGAGGAAAGGCATTGAGTTGACAGATGACCCCACCGAAATGACTATTGGTTTTATTGGATTGGGTGAGCGTCCTAATGAAACCAGTCGAAGTTTCGTGACTGACTTGAAGTAGGTGCTATTGGTAAGAGCATGGCCAAGAAGACCAAGCCTTGGAATATGAAGATTCTCTATCACAACCGAAAGCCTTTGCCCAAAGAAGGTGCGCGTATACACAGTATGTCCGACAAGAACTAACATTCTTTAAGAGGAAGAGACGCTCGGAGCTACCTTTGTCTCTTTGGATGAACTCCTCGCTCAATCTGATGTCATCTCCCTCAACTGTCCTCTCACCCCCGAGACACGAGGCATCCTCTCAGACAAAGAGTTTGAGAAGATGAAGGATGGGGTATACATCGTCAACACTGCCCGAGTAAATTAAATCCTGCCATTCGAAGCAAGCTTTCAGACACTAATACTGACTATCGCGGTAGGGAGCTGTAATTGATGAACCAGCCCTTATTCGAGCTCTCAAGTCTGGCAAGGTCCGACGAGCAGGTCTTGATGTTCTTACCAACGAGCCCTGTGCCGACTCACCCCTATACAGCATGAAAAACGTCACCTTACAACCACATCTTGGAGCATTCACAAAGGGGACCATGTTGAGAGGGGAGCGGGAGGTATTTGCCAATGTAAAGCAGTAGTGAGTCTCGCCTCGGACTTTGCGTGGTGTGGCACATCGCATAACGCTGACCCCATAAATATAGTATGGAAATTGGGCTACCTGTCAACCCTGTCAACACCCCTGCTAAAGTTGAGAAAAAGTAGAGATATGGGCCGAGTTCATTAGTCAAGTAGCATTTCATATCTAGAGGTATTTTTTGTAAAGGGTCATTAGATGTACTACATTTCATTCAGCGCCTCACTCCATCCTTAACTTTGAACACCGATCTTCACCGCGAGAAAAGCCGAAGTTAATGAAAACGTGTTCCTTAGATCAATGCTACTTCGTTCTTCTGACAATGAGCCGGCGAGCGCCCGGTTTTCAGTCCAAGTTGGCCACGGCGGTTCATTACTACTGTTCACTGCAGTGATGTGTAGGCGCCTCAACCTCCGGGCTCAAGCTTGATTCGATCAATCGCCAGCATGCGCAAATGACGATCTGGCTGATCCGAACAAATTCCCGCCCATGTCCAAAAGGTGCATTATGATCCTTCTTACATACATTGGATACCGCAGAAGAGTGGCTATAATAGTATCGTGATAGAAATTGACGACGATGAATAGATACTTGGTGCGGAGAATTGATTCCGCCCCCCATCCGGCTACTTGCCCACTAGTTGCAACCGGAGGGACATCCGTTCGCTCAAACGACCGACCAACATACTGACAGACGGATGATTTACAAGCCTTCATATCTTCACATGGATACTTTTTCCTCGTTAACTTTTCCAGTCTCCTGAAAGACTTTGATAATTTTCACCAGAATGCCCCACATCGCACTCACAAGACCGCGACCTACTGTCTGGCAGATCGCACTTACCTCACCACCAGACAACCGTCTCGTCCCTGCCCTCCTATCCGAGCTTTCTGATGCTCTAGATGCTGTAGAGATTGAATGGAGACAAGCTGGTGGAGGAGATATGGATCCGAAGAAGAGGGAAGGCTATGCAGGGAAGGGGGCGGGTGCTTTGGTGTTTACAAGTGGATTGCCAAAATTCTTCAGTAATGGGCTGGACTTTGAAGGTTCGCTTAAGATCAACAACTTTTTCGAAGGTGAGTGCATAAAGAGCTAGGCAAAATGTTGGGATATTAACGATTAAGAATACATGTAGAGGTTTATGACCCGGTAATGTGGCGTTTACTTACCTTTCCATTACTAACGGTAGCTGCCATTAATGGACATGGTACGTACTGGAATTTAAAGTGGTTCGCTAGGATACCCATATATTGACGACTTGATTTATCAAAGCGTTCGCGGGAGGTATGGTCTTAGCCCTTTGCTGTGACTATCGTATCATCACATCTGGAAAAGGTTTCATGTGCATGAATGAGGTAAAGTCCTTCTCATTCGATTAATATCTGTAAACCCTATAAAATTGATTAATGATTCTGTAAACACTAGATCACTTTTGGCTCCCCGCTGCCAAATTCATTTAGCGCCCTCCTTGCAAATCGTATCCCCGACCCTCAGCATCTCCGAGACACTTTGCTCGCCCGCCGATGGACTCAGCCCGAGCTTCTCAAGATAGGTCTGGTAGACAAGGTCGTTGAGCAAGATAAAGTTATTGAGCAAGCCGTTGAACTGGGGGAGAAGGAAGGGATTCGGGTGGCTCCTGGTAGTTGGGGTCTTATCAAGGTTCGTCTGTTTTGATCTAATCATGTCATAAGTATACTTGAGAGTGAAACTGATTTGATGAGTAGGAAGGGGTGTTTCGTCCGATCCTGGAATCTTCGCAGTCCTACCGGCCCGTCGCCAGACCTCCAGATGCTGAGAAGGCATTCTGGAACCGGGTGGGTAAGGGCAAGGGCAAGGCAAAATTGTAAAACGCGCGATTTATTGACACGACTTTGTTTCTCAAACCAGACTGTAGGATATGTTTTTTACTTTGTGGTGAAAAATGCATGGACCCAATTGAAGAATTTGTTTTTGATCTCTGGCTGGTAAGAAGATCCGAATCTAAGCAGTGTAGTGCTCTCTCTGTGTGAGCATCCAAATGAGACCCGTCCCTGCAAAGTGAAGTTGTCAGTCATGTCTTATGCTGTCCAAACATCTAACTAACATCCAACAATGAGAGGCCCAATCGAAGCTCGATTGGGCTTTACAGACTTGAACACGAGCAGTTCTGTTGTAAAGTGGAAGGTCGCAAGAGCATAAGTACCGATACCAAGGTTGTACACACTACTCGCAAAAGTATCAGTCCTGTTTAATACATACACCAAGTGACAGAAGTAAATAGCTTACAGAGGATCGTTAATGTTATAAGAAGCCATTCCTCGAATCAAGCTGGCGAGTAAAGTCCAAGCACCAAAGATTCGTCCAGCAAGGAAAGTCACTTTGATCGCGGATACCCAACAAAGATGTTCCTCATCAGTCTCGAGGCTCGTCTCACCCTCCGAAAAGCGAACTCACTCTCTTCAGCCTTCCCGGCATAGACTTCTTTGCTCTGCCAGATGACAAAGTAGTTTTGAACGGCGTTATAAGTGCCGGCCACGGAGGTCAGGAGTAGCCAATAAGGGAGGATACCGGCTGTTGCAGATGGGAGGACTATACATAGATATGTCAATAGCTGTACTCTTACCAGCGGTCAGGATACGCAAGCACTATACGCACAGGATGACATAGTTATTTCGAGTATCTGTTAACAAAGTTGGGATAAAGAACGCACAGTTGAAGAATGTCCATGCGGAAATAGGTCTTTCGGCGGACTGACCGTAATTATAATTGCTGCTTTTCGCCGTGTATCCAATTAATTATTGTTCTTCATTCCTCATTCCTCCGTCCACTTTTATTTTTTTCGTAATTGACATCACGCCACGACTGGCATTTCCCCAGGGGCAACGGGCACAGATTATCCATCGATACCGAACGAAAAGCTTGCAGAAAGAAAAAGAGCAAAAAAGGCACGACCCGGAGCGACAAATCCCAACTTTGCGCTGAACACACCACTTCTGTCCCCTCTCTTGTGGTGCTAGACCCATCGTCCCAAAAAAAAGTCATGGATATCATCCAAAATGGTGAAAGCAGTAAATCACCACACGCGCAAGGTATTAATGGAGATCTTACCAAGGCGGATGGAGATGTAGAGATGATGGATGGGGAGAATGGTGTTGGCGTTGAGCTTGGGAGACCAGAGATGAAAAATGGAGATGAGAGGAAGAGAGGGACAGCGAGACTTATCATGCCTCATTGGGACGGTAAGCGCATTCGTATCTTTTTAATCTCACAAGGCCTCTGGGTTTAATGATTCCTGTATGATATTAGTTGCACCTGTTAAACCAATCCACTCATCTCAAGATCTCATATCTCTACTCCACCTTGATACCCTATATAACACCTATGTCCGGCCTTTTGCCGACCTACCGGGAGACGAAAGCCAACCAGGAGCAGGAGCAGGAGCCGATGGTAATGATACACTCCAAAGAGGGAAGAAGAAGGGAGCAAGTATGCCAGGAAGGAAGAAGATGGAAAAGGGGTATCAGCATCTGATTGAAGATTGTATTGGTGAGTGATATCTAAACAACCTGACAACCACACGTTGGGGAAGGACAGGCGAAATGTACTTATGGAATGTTCGTAGACCCAACACCGCTTGGATACAAGAATGACAACCCTTCATTGTTACCACTACTAAACGATGTACTTTACCCGTCTGCACCTCCTCCCACCTTATCACAAGAGCCAATAGAAGCTCTTCCAAAGGAAGCGTTTGCGATTGCAAAGTTAGAACCGGGGACTGTGCAGGATGGGGTAAGTACTGCTTTCTTTCCTTCGTTGGCATTCTTAAATATCTGACCGATTGGATGTAGTACGCCGGTGGTCAAAAAGCCGGTGTCAGGGAAGCAGAAGAAAAGCGAAGAGTACGTCAAAATATTATAAAAACCCGTTTCTGTCATTCTTCTTTGGCTAACCTTTTCTTGTCTCAAACCTCCAACCTCAAACAGAGAAAACGAGCGGCACGCACAACTACAGCCGATATCATCTCACCTATCAACGCTACTTTCCCCGGTCACAGCCAAGGACGCTCCTCCACACCTGGTACACCCCTCTTACCTGTCCCTCCACCTACTCGCGGTTTCCCTCCAGGGGCCAATACCGCACGTCGGGGCACTGCTCCTCCGGGTCAAGGCGGAAGCGGGGGCGGAAGTGGCATTCAAGGTGTTCATCCTTTTGCTCGACATGGTCCAGCTACGGGTGCTGGTCCAGGTGGTAGACCATTCACACAGAGCTCGAAACAACGTCCGGCGAGTATGGAAGTCCAAGGAAGCGGGGGTGGGAGGAAAGGACTGCCTAATCGGTCGGCAAGCCCGATGCCTTTATCCGCTGTAGCAAGCCCTGGAGGTCCCGGTGGTGGGGGGGGCAAGGGAGGCGGGACATTGCCATCGGCGTCGGTCTCGGCTTCGAAGTCGGGGCAGAGACAGTTCCCGCCAAATAGGAATAAAAGACCGGGTAGCGCGGATGTGCAGTCGGCACAGATGAAGAAATCAAAGGGAGGGAGTAGGTCGGCGAGTCCCATGCCCGGCGCGGGTGTAGGCCAAGGTCAGTTGAGGAGATAGAAGGTGGGTGGAGCGGAGTAGAGAGTTGAGATACAGGATATTGGGAGATTGTTGTATTGCATTATACTTAATTCGCATCTAGGTCTTGATGAACTATCATATCATGCCAGAAATGGAAAGATGAAGTCACCCGTGAAAAACATCAAGAAGCTCCAAGCCTGTGGAATCGGTCCATGATCGAAAACTTTGCAGCATTAGAGTATTGGTATAATCTTCTTTCATATCATGCTAACAATGTTATACTAGCCTTCAACAGTTGCCCCTCTTTTTTTTGCTTTCTGTTGGTCTATTAATAGTGACCAGACTGGTCGAGAGCCTGCTCAGCCTGAGCCTTCGCGTGCCTTTTAGCCTCCTCTCGGTCCCAGCCGTCAAGACCTATTTTCCATCGAGTCACCGTCAGTATCCAAGCCAAGCTCCTCAAGGAAAAAAAGGTCAAAAGAGTTTATGGGGACATACCCTTGGTCTCGAAAAGCTTGTCAACCTCGGCAGCGGCGAAACCGGCCAGCATCTGCTTGGCCAAAGCGTGCTGCAAGGGGTATCGTGTCGTCAGTAACGCTGTCCAGCAGTTGAATGTGTGATTTTTAAAAAGGAGGGTGGAACGTACAGAAGGAGGCTTGCCGTTCCTGGCAACGTGGTTTTCATAAGCCTTCATAGCCTCAAAACCGGCAGCACCGCTGATAACGCATTCAATCAGTCACTGATCTCCACAACAAGCGGGCAGATCCCCGACAGAGATAACAACGTGGATCGTGGACGTACCCGATGAGCTCGTGAGAGAGCTTGGCCTTGTGGGCTTGGTTGTTAGGATCGAGGTTGCTATTTCAAGTTGTTAGTTTGTATAATAATAGAATTACTTTTGTGAAAAACACAAGAACGTACTAGACCTCGTCTCGGCCGGAAGGGTCGTTGTTAAAGAAGTCAAAGAGGCCTGTATGGATGTCAATAGATCCCCAAGCAGCAGAGAGCAGACGACACGCACCCATTGAGATAGATGTGTTTGGTGTTAGGTCGTTAAGAAGCGTAACAGGTCGTTGTTGCTGAAGAAGAAGACAAAGAAAGGGGAAAAGGTGGGCTTTATATAGGGGAGACCGGGGACTCGAGGGTGTGCCATGCATAGCCTTAGCCTCCCTCGCGTGGCAGCAGGCCGTTACTGATTGCTGATTAAACGTGATCAAAATAACCATGGCGTGTCACCCCTGATTCGGAGATCCTTTGTTCGGTTTGTATTACTCAGCCCGTGTGGCCTGTGTCCAGACTGCTGCATGGTGATATGGTGACCGGGTGCACGCGTTGAAGACGTGAGACGAAGAGAGGTGTGGTTACCCAGCTCTTCTACGGCTCACCATTCTCTTCTCTATAGACCATACAAACACTCGGATTCTCTGACGGGCTCCAGAAGGTTGAGGGGGGAATTCGGGGTCGTCTCTAGTGTATGAGCACAGGAGGGAACGATCCTGCGCACGAATACAGAAATAGAACAAGTGGAGGCAGCCAACGGCGCCTCGCTGCTGATCGGGTCAACGATGACGCAACTTACCCCGGCGTCGCGAGATTGCCGGAGCGCAGAATGCTGTTCACGCCGTCAAGCCTGGATTTCCGACACTTCCAACGTCCAACAGCTGGGATGCTGAAGGCTGGATTGGAGACAACGGACAAGGAAGTTGGGCAGATAGTCCAGCTGCATTGTAAGCAGCCAGTTGGTAAGTCCATCCACCAAAGAATTATACGCCGACGCTGTAGACATCAACTTGCATTATGCAGTCATAGAGTAAATGCAATATAATACAACAGTAGATCATAAATGCCCGATTGCAGCATCGGAAAAGAGGATGGACCAGCCGCATGCCGCTCTCCTACCAGTCAGTCATACACGCTAAACTTTATGCTACTCCAATGAAGTTGGGCAGATAGTCCAGCTGCATTGTAAGCAGCCAGTTGGTAAGTCCATCCACCAAAGAATTATACGCCGACGCTGTAGACATCAACTTGCATTATGCAGTCATAGAGTAAATGCAATATAATACAACAGTAGATCATAAATGCCCGATTGCAGCATCGGAAAAGAGGATGGACCAGCCGCATGCCGCTCTCCTACCAGTCAGTCATACACGCTAAACTTTATGCTACTCTCGCACACGATCTAAGCTTTCTTGGTCGCCTGATCCTTCGGTATTTGGCTTTTGATTTCTGGTGATAGTCGTTACCACACTCGGGTAATGCCGGGGTTTCGGGGCACGATGGGGTAAATGCATCTCCAACATGGCTGGATAGGGCGCATATCTCAACCTCTCTTCATATTCTACAAAAAAATCAGCACTTACACTCAACATTTCAGAGGTGAGAGAGAAGGAGAAGGGGAAGGAGTTTATCGATTCGACCAACGTACCATTTCGAAGCCGATGATGTGGCATCCCAGTCTGAGCCGCGAGCTCATGGAGAACACTACGGACATACGCTGACATCCTGAGAGCATTGGCGGGTCCGGCGGGGTGGAATTCGGGACGACGACGCACGATTGTGCATTGGCCGTTTGCAGCTTGGCGGGCTGTCATTTCCAGCTGCGTAGGGTACAAAGTATAAGTTTTTCAGAGCTAGATCAAGGGGGAGGAATTGGGACGGTGGAAGTGAAGGCGGGGATGATGGAAGGGATGGGAGGGATGCTCACTACTTACCATGAGCATGGAGTCGCAAGCAGCTGGACGCTTCTTGCGGCTTTTGGGACCTCGAGTTTCTCCCGATTGATCAGGTTGATCATTCGGAAGAGTGTCACTAGCTTCGACAACTGCGGACTCGTTCGACTCGTTGGCTGTATTTCCTTCTTGGAGATGACACGATCCTTCATCCATCCTCATACAAGAGCCTGAACATTTGAACATGATCCTGTAGACGTACCCTGCTGGGTTATTTCGAAGTGCCATGGCATCGACAGAGACAAGTATGTGGCGGCACCGAATATCGGTGGGAATGAGCCCTGGCGGATCGAGCCAGATGATCCGAAAGTAACACGACATGCGAGCACGGGAGAGAACATTATAATCGTGCGGCTGTTGAATGTGTCAGTAAAAAGTCAAAAAATTGCAGCACGCCATAAATAGTCTGAAGAACGCACCAAACCATCAAAGAATCTGGGTATATCTTCTACATTGATCACCTGCGAAAAATAATCTGGCCCTTCAATCTTCTTCTGCCTTGTGGGTTTTACGAACCCATTGTTCATCGTCGCGTCGAGTTTTGCACTTTGGAGCCCATTGAGGGCCTCCAAATTCAGATCTGCCTTTGCATCAGCCGGAGTACCGACAATGTAATCACAAGAGGCGATAAGATCCCATAGCGCCTGTCTTTCGGCAGCTCGATGTGGATTCAAGGGGAGTCCCACCCAAGTACCAGTCGGTGTTATGTGAATTTGTGGTTCAAGTGATTCTGTTGTTGTTGTTTCTGCTGCTGCTGCTGCTGCTGCTGTTCCTGCTGTCGGTTCGCCCCCTTGCTCATCGATACCATCAGAGGGTAAGGATTGATTATGAATTTGAGCTTCATGAAGTGTCAGAGCATGAGATATAGCGTCAATCTGCGTTGTTTGAGCTGTATGAATTTCCGGAGGAGAGGTGGTAGTCGTAGTCATGCTAGTGAGAGTAGAGCCCATATGTCCTATTGTCACTGGAGGAGCAGTGTGTGCTGACTTGTACACATGAGGTGGCCTTCCTCGTCGTTTTGGAGGATCTTTGGGCATGGCGATCAGTGATAATGATGGTGCGGAGTGGACTTGGAAAGTGGAGGGAATAGCAAAAGAATAGATGATTTTGCTGAGGATTATTTCACGCCAGGTGCAAGGCCGCACCGGACTTTCATCTCCGGGTCGCGGGGGACTTGGTGGATGATGGTCTCGCCTTTTTTTTTTGGGCCAAGTTGTTTCTTCTTTTTTTTGCCGTCGGTTATTTGGCTCCTTGAAAGCTCCATTTACAACTTTTTCACGATCTCTACGAAGAACCAGAACCACAAAATGTCCTGCGGAGATAACGATACCCAAGAACAGGAGCAGCTCATGCCTCGTGAGTATCTGTTTATTTTCTACTTGATTGGAGAAAGTTTAACTCGTTGGTAGGCCGGAGGCAAGTTCGTCGTGTAGACAAATCCATCTGCCAAAAATGCCGTCAAACAAAGAGCATGTACATTATTCGCAATGTCACGTTCTGCAAGTACGTCCTCTTTTTGCCATACCACAATTTATTTCGCTTAACATATGGCATTTGTGACAAAAAGGACATGCTTTGAAGCAGCAGTCTTTTCACGATTCACCAAATCTCTCCACCCTCCACTCAAATCTCCCACGTCCTCCAGAAGCGCCGCTTCGTCCGGCTATCGCCCGCCCGCCCAATCTGGGTCGGCATTGATCGCTCTCTCTACCGGATGTGGATCTACGACGCTTTTGGATCTGTTATTGACTAGGCGGTATATCGGGAAAGGTGATGATCGGGTGGTTGATAAGACAAAGGGGGAGAAGGAACCTGTATGGCGAAAGGGGTGGGTATGTTATGTTGATTTCTCGAGTGTGGTTGGTGAGATTGAACGTCAAGGTGAAGGTCAAGGTCAACGGGAAGGATCCAGGATGGAGGAGGTGAAGAAGTGGGTGGAAGGGAGGGAGAATGGGTTGGGATGGGTGGGTCTTAGGGCGGAGGACGTTTTTGATAGAGGGCTGAGAAATCGGTTAAGGCTTTTGGCTGGGCTGCCTATTCGGGACGACAAGCAAGAGGTAGCGGCGCAATGGGCTGTGGATCTCAAGGACCATGCACTCCCTCTTTCCTCTCCGTCCTCCTCCTCGTCCCCATCACCAACACCTCTCACCCATCTCCGTAACCTCCTCAGCTCTCTCCCTCCCTCTTCCCGCCCACAGCTCCTCTCCCACATCCTCTCTTCCCTGTTAACCACCGTCGCCCACACCTTGCCTCATATCTCCCATGTGCTTATGGGGGAAACGTCGACAAGGCAGGCAGAGAGGTTGATCAGCGGTACAGCATTGGGCAGGGGGTGGCAACTCCCTCTTGAATTGGCAGCTGTCCGTGCCGAACCGGCTTTATCTTCTCTCGAGCACCTCATCACCTCTGCGGAAGCAGAAGCGGAAGGAGAAAATAAAGAGAATATTGGGTTTACATGGCTGAAACCGATGTCGGATTTGACGGCAAAAGAAGCAGCCATCTATTGCCATCTCCGCTCCCTTTCTTCATTCACATACAATGCTCGGCACTGGGATTCTGCAGGTCCACCCCCTGCGGCTGGGAAGACGAAAGGAGGGGTGAAGAGTTTGGAGATGTTGACGGAGAATTTTATCGCGGGACTGGGAGCTAGCCATCCCGCGACGGTATCGACTATCAATAGAACAGGAGCGAAATTGGTCTTTCCTGGCAAGGAGGAGGATAGGCCTTATTGTCCTGTTTGCCAAATGTAAGTGATATCAGCCGGGGAAGTTGGGGGTGGGGGGACAGAAGAAGAACAAGCTGCTGATTTATGTCTATAGGCCTGTGGATCCCTCGGCGCTAGAATGGAAGTCCCGTACAGCGTTGACTTTTTTGTCGACTAAAACGGAACCCACGGCGATCAGCAAGCAACAACAGCCTCAGCATGGCGAGACCGAGGCGCTTGCGCCATTGTTATGTTATTCATGTTTGACAACATTGACTCCTCCGACGGTTGTATCCAAGGCAAAGGCAAAGGCCCAAACGGCGGGTTTGACTGTGAATGGTGACGAGCCTGTATTGTTACCTGTTTGGGTGAATGAAGGTGTGAAGAGACGCCAGATGGGGAGGAGGGAGATGAAGGATGAGATCAAAGAGTTTTTGATAGAAGAGTAGCAGATGTGTTTGCATGGATCTACCTGCATAAAAGTAATTTTATAATCCTTTTTCCTTCAACTTTCTCTCCACGATCTTCTCCACAATCCCCTCTATTCTCTCCACACTTCCCAAAACATACTTGCCCACACAATCCACTTCGATATTGACCGTATCCCCTTCTTTCTTGTCTGTCAACGTCAACTTTGCTTGACTATGCGCGATGAGCATGATACCAAAAGACCGTTGGGCGTCGTTGACGTGGGTGATGGTGAGTGACGCACCGTCGATGGTGATGTACCCCTTTTCGATGATGAATGGGAGAAGCGTGGTGGTGGCGGGGAGTTGGAAAGTGTACCGGATAGAGTCACCATCGGGGATTTTCGAGATGATGGTCGCTGTACCGTCTACATGGCCCTATACTCCCCCGCGTTCTGTTCAGCTGTTCCATTCCCATTGAAAGTAAAAGGAATGGGTTACTCACCTGAACCATATGCCCACCAAACCTCGTATGCCCAGCCATCGCCCTCTCACAATTAACCTTGTCACCCACTTTTACTTGCCCCAAATTCGTGCGCCTCAGCGTCTCGGGTGCGAGCCCAACCTGGAAAGAATCAGAGTCGAACTCAGTGACGGTAAGGCAGGCGCCATTGACACAGATGGAATCGCCGATATGACAGTCTGTAAGAATGGGCGCAGAGGAGGAGAGAGTAAGTGTGAAGCCGGAGGTGGAGGTGGAAGGGGAGATGGCGGAGATGGTAGATGTATGTTCTATCTGCGGAGGAGATGAGCATTTACGTGAATAATATGAGAGTGATATGGGCTTACGAGACCTGTAAACATGTTGTATAGGCGATAGTGAAAGAGTAGTGAAATCGACAGCGAGTTCGTCTATAAAGCAAGAAGCTGAGGACGAAGCCGACGGCGGAGACGGATGGATGATTGGAATGAGCCGGGAAAGCTTATGTAACACGGAGATTCTCAATAACTCCACCCGCTAACAAACATACCTGTATTTTAATTAAGCCCCCACGTAATCAGGGTAATCGACAATTGCTCTCGGTTCAAGCACATCTATGGCATCTTTCGTCTTTTTCTCCATCTCTCCCGTCTACGAAATGGCGTACCCAACGCGTACACGGGTATCCACCCCGTCCATCCAAAACTCCTACACAAACCGGACTTCTTATACCTCGACACGCCCAGCTCCATCTCCGGCCCCAGTGCCAGTCCTCTCCCATCAAGCAGCCGTATACCAACATCCTCAGACATACCCTCCCGGACCATGTCCCTTCTTCCTCCCTCCACCAGGCCAAAAGACAACTGACCCATCGCTGTCTACTCAACCCACTACCCAAGCGCTTTACACGACTTATCCGTCAAGGTTGAGGACCGGAGTGACCGGGCTGATACAACCTGAGCGCGTATCGGGCGGGCCAAAGGAGAGGAAAGCGTTCTTGGCAGAGTTGGATAGGGAGATGCCTTTTGGCGGGGGCGTCAGTACGCCAGGATATGGTAGATTTTCAGGCAGTGGAACGAGCACCCCGCGATTCGACTCGCCCGCTCCCTTTCCCTCCTCTAGACGCATGACGGCCGCTTCAGCAGCAACTGGGGCAGGACTCGGATCAAGTAGAAGGGGAAGGGTGGTGAACTATGCCGAAAAGGCGTCAGATGATGAAGATTTTTCGGAAGAGGAGGATGATTTTGGGGAAGCGGCTTCTGATCCGGATGATGTAGATTACGGTTCACGGCGAAGGCGCGCTGCCGGAGGAGGGAGTCGGAAGGAAAGCGCGGCGCCGTTAGTTGTGGGTGGGCTTGAACATCAAGCGGCCATGAGGGCGGGGAAATTGAGACGGAAAATGGAGGAATTGGATAGGGGATGGACGTGGTTGGGCGATAGGACCCCTGGAGATAGGGTGAGGAGCCAGGTTGCAGGTGTGACCAAGCATGTTTACAAGTGCGTCCCTTTTCTCCCAGGAGAAATACTCAGGAATCGTGGTTGACAAGAACCTGTTTTTCTTTTTCTCTTTTCAACAGGTCAGAAGATGAATTGCAAAAAGAAGCCGAACGGCCCGAGATGCTTATCCCCATAACCATCGATTTTGACGTCCAATCTACCCATCCCGATCAACAAGGACTGAAAATCCGAGATCGTTTCCTATGGAATCTGAACGAACCGTTCATCACTCCTTACCAATTCTCAATCATCTTTTGCGAAGATATCGGGATCCCAATCTCGCCTTATGCGCAAAGAATCCAAGATTTAATTGAAAAACAGATTGAGGAGAATCAGAATGCGGCGGAAATTGATGTAACGAATGAAGAGGTGACGGAGAATGATGTAGTCTGGAGTGATGAAGAGGTTGAGGGAGTCATGGATGATGCAGTTGAAAATGGAGATGGGATAAAAGGTGGAGATGATGAATCCAAGGAACGACAAGTGGAAGAGGAGCAAGAGCAAGAACAAGGGCAAGATGAGAAAGAGGACAAGGAGAGATCGAGAAAGAGGAAGAGGGAGAGGGAAGAAAAAGACGACAAGGAGCGAAATTGGGCAGAGCCCGATTGCCGTATCATCGTCAACGTGAGTTTACTTCTCATCATATCTTCCACTACCTCAATGGAAGAACTAAAACATGCCATCAGCTTGACGTCCAAATCTACTCTTACCTCCTGCGCGACCGCATCGAATGGGACCTTTCTTCTCCCCTTCCACCATCCCTTTTCGCCAAACATTACTGCACCGAACTCGGCCTCACCGGCGAAGCCATCCCTGCCATCACATGTGCCATCACCGAAGAACTCTTGAAACATAAACGTGACGCGCTCGATCTCGACCTTTTTGCAGCTACACACCCTGTCGAACAAGCCAAGTGGGAAAAGGGAACAGCACAGCCGAGGGTGAATGTGAACCAAAAAGGGGGAGCGAAAGCGTTGGTAGGTGTTTGGAGGGATTGGTGGGAGCGAGAAGAGTTTGGGCCGGTTTTGGTAGAGTTGACGATGGAGGAGATGGAGAAGAGGGATATGGAGAGAACGAGGGAGGTAAGGAGGAATAATAGAGCTGGAGCGCCTTTGAAGAGAAGAAGGTGAAAAAGTAAAGTAGGCATTAAAGTGTTTAATTTTTTGGTTTCGCTTTGGGTCTCTGAATACACATGTCGTTCCCTTATTACTCTTCCTTTTTTTGCTTGCGTCGTATCGCCCGAATCGTGATGTTTTTTCCCCCCCAAACAGTCAGTTCCTTTGTCCATTATATATCGGTAGCCACTTTATCAACCAAGTTAGCTTCTGATCATTGTAAATGATTGGATCGTAGACTACAATTGAAAAGTAGCGAATGTCTTCCTGCCTGAATGTTGGACAAATCAACTGTGGTCGTACTGGGAAGCAAAGACATCATCACGCAAATTGGTGGACGGCCCATTGAAAGCAGGACATAGAGATAAGAGAAGCGGTAGGTATGGGTCCTTTTTATTTATCCAGAGATAGAGAGGTATATATACGATAAATAGGAGTAGAGCGGCAGAAGAAAGTAATAGTACCATCGAAGGGGAAGACGAAGACCGACGGAGGGCGGACGATGATGAATGTTGATGGATGATGAATGAACAGCGCGAACTTGCGGCGATGTCCGAGCTGCGGCCGCCGAGCGCCGAGGCCCCTTTAATGATGATTAAGCGAATTAATAAAAAATGACGTAATGACGTCATACCTAGGCTACGTCCGTCGGCTCCATGGCTCCATCATCCTCCATAAAAGGATCCTTTTCAGATCGCTATATAAGCTTGATATTCCTCAATCCCCTGTCTTCTCAACGTTATCACAACCCGTACTGTAATACAAACCCACACAACACGCAACCATGTTCCTCTCCGCGAAGCGCACATTTAAACTTCTTCTCCACACTCCCATCATTCCCCCTACCCCCGGCCCGCAAGCGATTGAACTCGCCACCATCCCCTCCACTTCTGCCAAGTTCTCCACCGCTGCACCTCCTCGACTTCGAACCCGAACAATCTCCAACTTGAGCGTGCGCGGTTACGATCCTTCCTCATCATATTATCGATCCGTCGGTATACAGAAGAGGGGATATGCAGAGAACAAGAGGGAAGAGGAAGCGTACCCCGAAGAGGCTGAAGGAACGGAAGCTGGGGTGAGTGTTTTGTCCCAAGTGAAAGAGCCATAAACATATACTGAGTGATTCGTGTTATGTAGCCGAGCGATGTGTCTCATTCTAATGCCGCGTTCAACAAAGATGCCAATCCAGAAACAGCCGCCAAAGGAGTTGAGCAAGAGGTAAGATTCTTCCTTGAATAAATCGTGTAGTCAAAACTGACATGATTTGAATGTTCCAGACTGGAAAAGACTACACTCGCAAATCTCCTGCCAACCCCGAAGAGTCAAGACCCGCCGGAAAGCAAGGCGAAAAGGGTAGTGAATCGCCTCTGAACACCTCTAGTCACCCCGAGGGTCGATAAGACGATCTCGATTTGCTGTACGATTAGGCAGGCCAAGGTGTAATCATATTAAAAGATATTAGAGATCTCTGTAGCAATCCATAAATTATAATCAATCTGCATTTTAATCATAGCATGCATTAGACCGGCATAAGGTCAAAAGATACAAACGAACAGTCCAGCGAGTTTTACACCTCCAAACCATCCATCTCATCCTCTTTACCCCCCTTGAAATCCAACTTCCTCCTCTTCCTATCCCCTCCATCCTCCATCCCTCTAACCTCACCCTTCACCTTTTCTCTCAACCCCTTGATATCCACTTCCTCCCCCTCATTCGCCCACTGCAAAACCAAATGTCGTCCTAACAAATGCGTATGCTTGAGCGCCTCCATCGCTCGCGCGGCTTCCGTGTGGGTGGTAAACTCCAAAAACGCAAAACCTCTTGTGGACTGGGCACCGGTCGAGGTGGGGACAGCTTTTCGGGGGAGACGAAGGGACTTGAGTTGGCCGTATGCCGAGAAAAGCTCACGGACGTCCTTCTTGGTAGCTTCGAACGGTAAGTTCTTGACGAGCACCTTGGTACTTTTCGTCTTGCCACCTTCAGCGTCACCACCCTTTTTCGTCTCCCGATCATCCTCTGCACCTCGTTGAGCAAACTTAACTTCTAAACTCTTCCCATCAATTTCAAATCCTTCCAAAGCCTTGAGCGCCTTAGTCGCTGCTTCCTTGGTCTTAAAACCGACAAACCCATAACCCATTGAGAGCTTTTCCCCAGGTCGTTTGGGATCTGGCTTCATCTGTACACGCGCGAAAGAGAAACCGGGAATATGAGAGAGTACAGTCTGGAGATGAGGGGTGGTTGTGGTAAAGTTGAGACCCTTGAGGAAAAGAGTTGAACCAGCTTCGTCCGTGGGGTCAGGCTGTTCCGGAAGGGATTCCACCTTTTCAGCAAGGGCTTTGGCTTCTTCTTCTCTCTTTTGTTCCGTGCTTATGGGTCCAACGCCAGGAGCGGTTTCAGATTTGAACATGCCGACAGGACCTTTTTCGAGATAGAGCACTGCGTTTCCCAGACGGCGGTATGCGAGCGCTTTGAAAGCTCTGCCAGCGTCCATATGATTCTCAAACTCGACCACACCCAAAGTACCGGCAGGCGGCAAGAGTACCCGCGTAAGTTTACCGTGCGGGGCAAAAAGGTCGGTCAAGCTTTGAATAGAAGTGCCGTAAGGAATGTTTTTCACGAGGATGGTCGTTTGAGAACGGGGGACACGGGGTTGGAGGGATTCAAGCACGATACCGGCCTCTTCAAAGTATTTCTTGGTTTCTTCAATCACGGTGGTTTCGGCAAGAGCGAGTTTTACGGCAGAGTTGCCAGAGTCGGCGTTCAGAAGCTCGGATTTGGAGATACCCATCCGGTCGGCAACAGAGGCGGCAACGGCGTCACTCTAAAATCAAGTCTGTCAAAAATAATCCATGTAACAACAAGAGGACACTCACGTTCATGTACAACGAAGCCCAGTTGACACCCTTGGCACTCTCTTGTTTCCTCTTCGCATCCACTTTGCTTTTGACTTCGCCTCTTCCCTCGTCCCTCTTGCCCAGCACTTTACCATCTACCACCCCGCTTCCTGCGGCAGCACCTTCCTGTCCCGGCTTTGCCCTTCCAGGCAAGACATGCAACAGCCTACCTTGAAAAATCGTTTTATCCAAAGCTTTATACGCCGCAAGTGCGTCTTCGGCGTTGTGGAACTGAAGGAAGGCTGTACCGAGCGGTTCACCAGTCGTTTGAGAGACGGGGAGGTGACACTCGTCTATACGCCCATAAGTCGAGAAATGTGATGAGAGAGATTCGGAGGTTGTAATAAATGCGAGATTTCGTACGAAAAGACGGCTGGTGGAGAGGATGAGTTGTTCATCTGCGGATAGCTGAGGAGTCTAATTTTTAATCGTCAGGTTATTCTAAAAATGCAAGAAGACAATAGCTGTAACTTACAGATGGTTCGCCTTCAAGAGCAGCCTGACGTCGTCGAAGCCATGCAGCATCGTCATCGTCTGCCTCAGCTTCCTCTGGCTCTTCCGACTTCTCCTTTCCTTTTACGCTCTTCTCCTTCTTGGTACCCTCGGCAGTAGAGGTAGACGCTTCAGGCGAAGCCATTGCCGGATCAACGCCCTTCATAACACTCATAAACTCCTGAAGTCTCTTGTTTGGCTCCTGCTTCTCTTGAACATTATCCCTGCCCTCCTTTGAACGCTTCTCTTTGCTCTTTTCGCCTCTATTTAGCTTATCCCCAGTCTTGAGTGGTTCATCCTTTACAAAGTCCACCTTGACTTTTCCACCACCAAACGCATACGTCCCATCAAACCATTCTTTAACTTTCTGGGCTTCTTCTGCGTCCTTGTAGCCAACAAAAGCAAATCGTCTCTTTGGAACAAGTTTTGTATCGGTAATTGTCGTTGATTTGAGGGTAGCAGGGGAGAGGAGGGTCTTCCGAAAGGTGTCAGGGTTGAGCGTCGAGGGAAGGTTAAGGAATATGAGGCGTGACCTGGTACATGTCAGTTTTAGTTACTGGCGGTCTGTAGAGCTTACATTTTTGTTATAATTGTATGGATAACTTGTCAACAACGACGAGCAACGAAGAGGCAAAGAAATCTTCCCACCTCCACCGACGGGGACCTCCGTTTTACTTCGATTCCCACGCCTGCTCATCGGAAGCAAATCACCACATATTACGTCAACTGGCTTTCGACTGGTCGAACATGTCGGCCCATTTACTGTCTCTTATCGCCGACGCCCCTCCACTTCCATTCTCGCCAAACGAGCGCCACGCTTCGGCACCTCATCTATACCTGCTTCATAACGCCGAAATCCCGTTTACTGTCTCTCGTCGCGGCAGGTTCGGTGTGTGTGGGAGCGATTTTCTTCAATTCGAGCAGCTTTGCCAAAAAGTTCTTTTACTCTATCCATCAATCAAAAATGCCGGGTGTTCGCGACATCAGGTGAGTGCACTATCCAACTAGCCAACAGCATCAGAGAGCATGAGATGGGCATTGGATGGAATGGGAATGGCAGGGAGAAGGATCGGCGTTCCAAGGAGGATGGAATAGAACTTAAGCAAGGATGAGAGAGAGGAAGGAGTGATGCTGCTCGAAAGAATCTAAAGACAAGGCTGACATATTGCTCTCCCCGCCTTATCGACACCCTTCAAATTATCCTACTATCAATTTTCAACGTTCAGTGCCGAGGCCTTCATCAAAGCCTACTCTTCCCACCTTAAGCGATCCGGCAAGCTCGAGATCCCCACATGGGTCGACATTGTTAAGACCGGTCCCCAAAAGGAGTTGGCTCCTTACGACCCTGACTGGTTCTACGTGAGGGCTGGTGAGTTTTAGACGGATAAGACTTGGAGGAATCATGGGATCAATCAATACTGATACAAAATTGTAGCTGCCGTCGCTCGACACATCTACCTCAGGAAGCACGTCGGTGTCGGTGCCCTTGCCAAGCTCCACGGTACCAAGAACCGACGAGGCACCCGACCTTCCCACCACCGTGACTCCTCCACTGGTGTTCAGAGGACCGTTGTCCAGTCTCTTGAGAAGATTGGTGTGCTTGAGGCTGCCCCTGACGGAGGCAGGAAGATCAGCCAGGACGGAATGTTCGTCCATTTTATATCAACTACATGTTGTAAGCATGTTATGCTGACGACTCATATAGGCGAGACCTCGACCGAATCGCCACTGCCGTTCTTGAGGCCGAGCGAGAGGAGGAGGAAGAGGAGGACGAGGAAGAGGAGGAGGAGGAGGAGGAGGCTGACGAGGAGTAAACGTTGGGATTATTCCTATGCTAGGGATTTTTGCAGCTCTCGTCTCTTTTTCTTTTCATTCTCACTCGGTCATGAGACATGTTACACAGCACACCCAAACGAACACAGCAAGGGCATTGTGGCACACTGGTATTTGGCAGATGGATGGATCAGACTTTACGGAAGTGTGAACGTGCGGATGCGATAATGAGACATTGACTGGTAGAGGACTGGAAGGTATATGCTGACAACATTTCGTAACTCGCTCTTACTTCCATCTTATCCAGTCAACGTTTCTTAAAAGATCCCTGCATACTGACGTTCACTAATCCCTTTGATGACTGACGAGATGTTGATGGTAAGAATAAGACATTTTAGCAGATCATTCTAGGTCGTTCTCAATATATGGGTGGACATCAGCAGGAATTTCAGGTGTTGAAAGCGATGTCTTGTCATAGACCACAGTTCTTCTGAGTACCAAACCGCCATGACTCGTCTTACAAATGATATTCCGGAGTTACCTCACGTACGAATGAATCAGCGGTCAGAGTGACTCTCGTGTCTGCTTCACCCTAACATACATCATGCTTGTTTTCAAGGCAATCAGTACAGTAATCAATTATAATCTCTTGATTTTAACCCTCTGCCCTGCTTCGAATAGATTAGACAAACTTTTTCCTCAAGCTGTCTTGCGCTTCTTATCCTTCCTGCTCTTTTCGTCATCTAACTTTTTTCTCTTACTAGCCGTATTAGATACGTCTTTCCCCTTCCCTTTCCCCTTTTTCTTCCCCCAATCATCCTCTTCATCATGCTCGTCCTCTTCATCAAACCCTAGACCCATATCGGCCTCGTTGACAACGATCCCCCCCAGCAATGCCTCATACTTCTCTGCCTCTGCATCCAAGTCTTCGCCTTCTCCTAGGGATTTCAACAGCGCTTCAAGTTCGTCTTTGTTCTTACGTGTCGCGGCTGACCTGATACGTTCAATGTCTTGTCGAACAACATGGCGCTGATCTTCTACTTCATGTACCGGAGAATGTAGTCGAGGTGACCCCGAGCGGGAGGGGGAGGGGATGGGGATTGGGGCAAAGTAATCTTCGTCCGTGGACTGCTCTTCCTCCTGTCCTTCGAGGTAACTTGTTGCTTGCACCGACCTCATGACGTGACCACTTCGCCAAGCATCCATATCTTCCTCATCGTCAAATATTCCCATCTTTTTGTACTCTTTTTTCCTCTTTTCGACCTCTGACGGGCTCAGGAAGATAGTTCCAAAAGAATCACCCCCATCTTTATCGAATAATAGGTCCAATTCCTCTTCCAGCTGATCATCGTCAATTCCTTCGCCAACAGGGGCTAACACCCCCGTCCCCGATTGATATTCGAGATAATTATTTAAAAGGAATTTAAGGTGGAGTAGAGAGTGGGGCACATGTTGTTGAGGGATTTCATTGGGCTTGATGCCAGCTCGAAGAAGGCACTCAACAGGGGACCAAACGCCCTTCTTAGACTCTATCCATAGTCCTAAATCAATTTGTCTAGGATCGCCCTTGATCCCAATAGATGAAAGGTATTCGGCTGTTATAATAGTCGGCATAGAGTGATTGTCAACCTGTCGATGCAACCATTGCCACATGAAAGCTTCGCAGGCCGGGCTGACCACATGGCCTGTTTCTAAGTACGTAGAATATCGGAATTTGATATACTCATCTCGCTCTCGGATTAGTATGCCAACATGAGCGTCATCAGACGCATCGGTTTGATTGTTTTGTCTCGCTGATGAATCTGCCAGTGAGAACGGCATACGAGACGAAGCGGTTCGAGGATCAGGGACTTTGATGAGAGGAGTAGGAGAAGCAGTATATATATTAGGTGGCGGAGAAGGACGGAGAAGTGGTGCAGGGTAAACACGCTGCAGCCGTCCTGTGGCGGAGGAACTGGAGCTGACAGACTGACCGCGAGAGGCAGGAATGGATTGGCGTGAGGTTGCTAGAGCAAGGGTTGTGGATCGATCATCCGTTTGGGGTGCAGGTTGATCTCTTTCCATTTCAAGCTCATTTATAGGGGATGCAATCGCACGCTGAACATCTCCGCTTTTCGAAGGAGAAGGCTCTATCAGAGTTGTAAACTGATCTTCGTTTACTTCTCCGTCCCGCGAGTTAGCACTCTCAACTGAGAGAGCCTGTACTGACAATGATTGCTCCCGTTGATTAGCGATGCCTTGAGGGTTCGGCGAGTGGGCATTGTCCGGTGTCTCAAGTGATCCAACAATGGGGTCTATGCGAACTCGAATAAGCGGCTCAAAAGTGTCAATTTCCTTTCGCGCTTGCTCTGCATACGCCTTGAACTTTTTAATAGCCGGGTTCGCTCTTCCTGCGCCGCGCCCTTGAGCAGGTGCCCGTAGATGAGGAGGTATATTATCCTTCGGATTGAGCAAAGTGGCATATGCCTCACACCGCAAAACAAACATTTTGCGCGCTAGATACACCTCATCGCTCAGCGGCATAATATCGCGCCTCGTCCTGAAACGGGCTTTGAGTATACGGCGCCAATTATCAGATAGGATCGGAAGAACGGCGACGGCCATGTCCATTTCTGGGATTCCTCTGCGATGATCACTGCCATAACCTGCTACACCATCCCCAATAACACCTTTAGGGGGAAGAGGAAGGAGAGGGAATGTTAGGCCAGCGTCTATGATAGAGGTTGACCAGGCAACCAAAAGGTTACGCATTTCCTTGAAACGCTCTTGAGCTACCCATTTCTGTTGGCCGTAAGGAGCTGCCAATTCTTCCATTAGGAGGGAGAAGGAAGGGACGATCTCTTTTTTCACAGCTTGAATGGCCCATAAAGTCAAAGCTATAGCCACATTCGGAGACGAACGAGCACCCCAAAGACAGACGCATTCTTGAAGTTGGTATAGATGGAAGGCCTGGGGAAGAATTTTCGCCCAATCCAGGTTTTCAAAGAATTGAAATTCCTCTTCTCCCCACTCACGGTGGGTCTTTCCTACCTGAGGCTTGGTCAGAAAAAGGGGGCCCCTTTCCGCATGAGGTGTATCCATGATGTTTCGAAGACGCTGCAGGATCTCAGAGGTGTACATGAGAGTGGCTTCAAGAGGTGTAGGGGTATTGCGTAAAAGCCGGGTGAAGCGGCGATAGAGTACGAGGAGGTAGCTCTCATGATCGATATGACCAAAACTTCCAACAGGGTATTTACTGACTCTTTCCTGTAGGTCCACATTATGTGAGCCGACCATTCGTAGATCAGGGTGAGAAACATACAGAAATTTGTGGAATGCTCAAAATGGGCAACCTTTCATCGCCTCTCGCAGACCCAGAGAATTCCCTTGTCTTCATACTTAACCCTTCCGATTTTAATCTATTGTTGATGACAATTAAAGCACTTTCATCCAGAGCCATCTTGATCGCTATCAAAACCCTGAATTTAGTCTTTGGGCCAGCCTTTCGATGTCCAAGCTTTTGCTGATAGTACATTCGCTCCGCTTCGAGAATACGGTCCAACCACTTTCTGCTAGTCGTACGAATACTCTCCCCTGAAAGCCCAAGGATGCCAGTACGAACATCTGGCATTCCTAGATAGAGATTTAAAAGGTCGTTGACGTGTTCCTGTATGCACATACAAAAATATTCGACAGTCAGTTACCGACCGTCATCGTTGGGAGCAGAAACTGACCTCGAACTTCGCTTCCCTCCAGTCACTCCATCTGGGATTCTTGGTTTCCCTAACATCATCGTCTACTTGAATTCCATGTTCGTTGAAGTCGACAAGAGCTCTGGCAGAGGTAGTGCTTTCATCGACAAGCCCGCACCGAGGACAAGCCCAGAAACCAGACGGATCCTGTTGCAGTAGAATTTTTGCGCCATGGGACTTAAGACATGCGGCGCAATGCCTTTCGTAGTTGCTCATATCTGGCGCATGGGGTTCCGAGTACTATATGTGGAGCATCTAGGGAATTCGAGTGTTGTCGAATTAGCTACTCGACAGAAACGAAAGAAACCACACAGACGAGCACAAGATGTAAACAAATACAGTTACGTAAATATATGACATCAAGGTGAAAGACGGCACTCGAAGAGGATGAGATGGATGGAAATGTCTAATATCTTCCCATCCTCCATATATTCCCACTTTTCAAGTAAACTTGAGGATATAGTCTACATTCACTATGGCGCAACAGACCCAGCCGCTCAAAATGTAAGTAGATAATCCATCAGTGTCCCAAAGCAAGACTGACATTCGTTCTAGCCTTGCCATAGGATCACCTCTATCGGAGCTCTCCACCTTGGTATCTAAGATCACGGCCATCAACGGGAAGCATGGTCCGTTCGACGCATGTGTTGTCGTGGGGGATTTGTTTGCTGAGGGAACCGATGGGAGTGAAGTTGCAGGGCTGAAATGTGAGTTTGACATCAGAAAGAGCAGTATAATGTCATGCTAAACCTGTAATCTTCAAGTTCCTGTGCCGACTTATTTTACATTGGGCAAAAATATCTTGCCCCAATCGATCCAAGAGAAGATCTCAGAAACGGGCGGAGAAGTGGTAGACAACCTCGTTTTTCTTGGTAAATATGAAGTTAAGCTGTTTCAGACTGCTGCCTCGTAACTCACCGTGTTTTTAGGTAAATCAAAGGTGCTCACCACTGCTCAAGGTCTTAAGATTGCTTGCATTGGAGGCGGTTACAGCCCTGAGACCTACAATGTCCTCGACGTGAGGCTTTTTATCATGTTCTGGCGCCTTGCTAAGTCTTTCTACAGGATCCATATTCTCCTGTCATAACTCGTGAAAGCGTTGATGCCGTCTTGAAACATTCCCTTCTCTCTGAACCTTCCACCAAAACAGCCGAATCTTTGGCTTCTGCCAAGCAATCAGCGGCGGTTCTTCCTGCAGCATTTCAAGGTATAGATCTCTTGTTATTTTCTTCACCAGCTCCTCCTATATCCTCCCTTTCCCCTTCTTTCACAACCTCCGGGGTCTCGCTCATCAATCCTGCACCTCCTCTGGAAGAGGTTGTCAAAAAGGCAAAACCAAGATACCTCCTTTGGGGGAATGGTGAAGGTTTCTGGGAAAGAGAACCATGGGGTTGGGCTAGCCCGTCAGGGAAGGAGGAGAGGTGGACTAGGGCGGTCAAGTTGGGAGCGTTAGGAGGAGAGGTGCCTGCTGGAGGTAAAAAGGCTAGGGTAAGAATAAATCTTTTGCCAGAACAAAAAGATTGAAGCGTGGAATGATGGCTGATGTTTAATGGGACAGTGGTTCTACGCTTTCACTCTCCCTCCTCAAAGCTCCTCTACTCCAGTGCCCGCCCGGCCCGCCAACGCGACACCTAACCCTTTCCTGCCCGTGCCCATTGTGAAAAAGCGAGGTCTTGATGAAGACGATGTTAACGGACAGTCACAAAAGAAGGGCCGGCTGGGTGTGTATTTGAAAAGCCTCTTATCATCACCAGAACAGTGCTGATGCTCCATCCCCGAAGACGGTGCACCTCCTCCAGCTGACTATATGTGCAAGATTTGTTCTCAAGCTGGTGTGAGTCGCTTCGTTACATGTGTGATATAGTGGCTGACTTGATCATTTGTCAGCATTGGATTCAAGATTGTCCCATGAAAGGCGACAAATCCAAGCCGCCTCCAGGATACAAGTGCAAAATCTGCCAATCCGTAAGTCCTGGCCCACCAGTTTGACGGCACATGCAGTAGGTACCGGACGTCCAGCTGACTCGGTCTCTCTTTTCCTCTCTCTCTTTACCGCGAAATCAATCAGCCGGACCACTTCGTCCGAGAATGTCCTAACAAGGAAGATAAACCAAGGGGACCTAAGCCGCCTCCTCAAGGTTATGTATGTCGTGCATGTGGAGCCGACGGGCAACATTACATCCGGGATTGTCCTTTGGTTTTGGAAAGGGAAGAAGCCAAAGCCAAGAAGAAGGAGCTTGGTCCTGCTGAATGTGAGTGTGCAGTTTAAAAGCTGGGGGTTTGTTAGCTGATCATTCGCGTAGGTTGGTTCTGTCTGAGTAACCCTAAAGTCACCAAGCATCTCATCGTTGCAATCGGAGCAGAAACTTACGTGACACTTCCCAAAGGACAACTTATACCTACTGACGAGGGCAAATCACTTGTCCCTGGTGGAGGACATGTTCTGGTATGTTCAGCCTCATACTTCTGGACATTTTCTCCTGACAATCACACTTCCAGATCATTCCCATCGCTCATCATCCTACTCTCCTCTCCATTCCCGCCGATGACGCCATGTCAATCATCTCTGAATTAGAGGGCTTCAAATCTTCTCTCCGAGAATGTTATGCCTCTTATGGTGCTGTCCCCGTCTCATTTGAGGTCGGCCGTCTCAGTGGCAGGGGGGGGCACGCGCACGTGCAGATCGTACCTATCCCCAAAGAGTTGGCGAATAAAGTCGAGGAATCATTCAGGATTGCAGGAGAAAGACAGGGTATCGATTGGGAAAAGGAGCCGGAGAGGGCGTTGGCGAGAGCTGGATCTGGTGGAAACTATTTCAAAGTGGAATGCCCAGATGGGACCAAGATGGTGCACATGTTGAAGGGGAACTTTGACCTTCAGTTTGGCAGGTAAGTCTTGGCCGGTTTCTATTTGGGGGAAATCATCCTTGACTAATGGGCTCTTTTTGTTCAGAATCGTACTTGGCAGTCTTTTGGGTCTACAGCATCGTATTGATTGGAAAGCGTGTGCTAAGAGTGATGCGGAGGAGAAAGAGGATGCTGTCAAGTTCAAAAAAGCGTTTGCTCCATTCCATTCATAGGTTACAATCAATGCAAGTAGAGTCATGTATTATCAGGCAGACCATTGAGTCCTAAGTAGTCTCTAACAGACGATATGATTAGGCCAAGGGGGAAGCATCATGTTCGGTGCAACGCACGATAGTGTAATCGAGATCCAGCATGGTCGTCATCGGAATCTGACGGAAATTCGAGAGCCTGGCAAGGCATTTCTGATTATATAGGTAAAAAAATAGTAAATCGATTACCCTCAAATTTCTTTGGGGAGATATGCTATACAATGATTCTGACAGGTTCCCCTTCACTCACTCCCTTATCACCCCTCTCGACATCAACCCTGCCAACTCGCCAGTCATATTATCCCTGTCGCCTTCCCTGCCTTTTTCTCCTTCACTAGTTGCTTTTTTATGAAGTCCAATCTGCTCCAAGACCCCGTTTTGTGCCATATAATATACCGCGAGATCTTTCTGACCCTGTGACATAGCAGGCACAAAGGCAAGTGTTTTTCTGGAATCATGAGTAACGCATTGAATGGCCAGTAGAAGAGAGTGGGCAGCCTGGCGGATGATGGATGATGGATCGTTTATTGCCTATGGACGCAACTCGCGGTCAGTACCCATATATAACATAGATTGAAAGAAAGCTTGCCGTACTTCCATGACAATCTGACCTAGTTTTGGGCCTTCGGAAACAATCACGGGCGCCGATAATCTCAATACGCACATACCAATACTTGTAAGCCCGAATAGATAGCCCGAATTCCTCGTCCTCTTCTCAGGCGATTCTTTGGAGCTCGAGAGTGACAGTTGTGAGAGGGCACTGGTCATTGGATCGGAATTGTCCGCAGAGCTTGAGGGCGGGGCAGGGTGTTTAGTAAGGAAACGATCGAGAGATGAACGGAGATTGCAAAGGAGAAGCATCGGGTCAGAGATTTGGACGAGGAGGGATATCAGAGCGTTAGTCGACTCGAGTACCTATACAGCACGAAAGAAAATTCGCATGTAAGTCACTACTGATAACAATCACTTCAAAGACTCACAACGGCATCAGAACTTTCCCTCAATCTGAACAACCCGTGGCACAGTCTCTGCGTATCATCGACCAATGGCCATTGGTGTTGAACGATTTCCCAAAGGACAACCAGTCCTTGCTCGAGAAGTTCTTTGTCCTAACCCGACAGTCGCTGTTCAGCGGAAAACAAAATATTTCGCCAAAAAAAAAAAAAAAAACTAACCTTGTCTGGTCTTAAGAAGTCTACTACGCCATTCATGACCCTATCAAACAGCCCTGTCCAGACTCTCTTCTCCTCTTCAAACGCTCTTTTTTCCTCTTCATCCTGTTCGGCAGTTGGTTCAGGACGGACAGGATGCGAGCTGCAGAAGAGTGCGATTTTCTGGAGATTCTTGAGCGTCGGTGCGCCCAATTCCAGGGCTTCTATATCAGGCAATATCGCAAATGAAGGTGACGGGGTAAGAGGTTTGAGAGGCGAAGCCTTTTCCAACACTGGTAATAAAAATATCATCGCGCGTCAGTTATATAATAGCTTACTACAATCCTTGGCAAAGGAAAACAAACTCACACTCTTGCCTTTTCACCCACCAACTCCTCTCATGTCGTCTCTCCTTCAGCTTCTGCATCATCTGAGGAGTCACCGCTTCTGGTCTTGGAGAGTCCTTCCATGCTGGAGTACGAATAGCACTGCTGCTTCTAAGAGCACTAGTCTTGGGGTTGAGCGGCGTTTGGAATGCCTCAGGATTGAGCCTCGAGCTGATTATCTTTTCGCCTTTGATGTTTCCATTACGCGAATTAGGTAAAGATGCGGTTGTACCTGTTGCTATCGATCGTGCGGGGGTCGATGGCACACGACCGGAAGTTGAGGTAGAGAAGGTATTACCCTGTTGAGGTTCGGGGTGCTCTAACCGAGGCTCGGATTCGAATTGTTGGCTCTGTTCAACCTGGTCCACTTCTTCCTGCACCGTCGGAGGAAGTTCCTGGTCCGTATTACCATCATCTCTAGTTTTTTGTCCTTCCTTCAGCGTAAGCTCGTCAACTTCATGTTCAGCACCATTGTCAGCCACCTCTACAAGCTCGGGTATCGCTCTTTTTCCTTCCCCAACTGAGTGACGCCCATTAGCTGCTGGATAAGTCAAGACCTGTCTCAACGGGGATTCGCCCAATCCCAGACTCGGACTTAAAGATGGAGATGGTGATTTGGGGGGGCTTCTTGCCAAATCTGGCGTAAGGCTTGTATATCGCGAACGCAGGGGCGAGTCGATCTCGATCTTCGTCTGGATAGGGGATTGAATACGTTCGGGAGAGGGTGAAGGTCTAATGCGAGTAGCCGATGAACTAGGTGTGGGTGAACGGACGGGGCTAGGGCTGGAGGTTTCGACATGTCTTGCAATCCCGACAGCAGAGCTCGATCTTGGTAGACCCGTGATGGAAGCGTGTTGAACTCCCGGTGAAGCAAACACTGGGTTCGACACCACTCTAGGAGATCCTGCATTCGTCTCTTGTGCTTGTTTGCCAGCTTCTTTCACGGCTCGCCTCCTTTCTGCAAGCATCGCCTTGAGGTCCATCTTTTTAGATGGGGGCTTTGTATTTGCAGAGCTTGGAGCACCGGTAGATGATGAAGAAGCGTATGAAGGCATAGGGGAAGCCGCCGTCCTCGGATTAGCTTTCTCGAGCTGCTTCCTCGCCTGCCCATCCAAACTGTTCATCAAGACTTCTGCTTTGCTTCTCCACACTTCATGATACCTCCAGAATGCTTGTCTTGTCACTTCTCTCACACCCGGGTTTACGTCTGCCAATGCTTTCCTGAATGCAGCATCCAGCGTATCACTCAGACCTGGCGTCGCTTCGATTTGGTGCTTGGCATGTGAAGCATGGACAATGAGAAATGTTTTGAGATGGTTGACTGAGTAGGCACGAATCTGGACATTTTTTTCTTGGATACCGGAAGAAATGTGATTGATGAAAATACGGGGATGAACGGTAGTGTGAGTGATAATAGATGTTACGGCGGTTTGGGAGCGATCAGCGATGAGCTTTTTGGTAAAGCCACTGTATATTGCCATCAGATCTTTCATTATTCCCTACAACGGCACCTACGACATCTTCCCTAGTATAGGTAAAAGGAATTCGACAAAGTTGTCAAACGCCGCCCCTAAGCCTTCTGGAAGCTCTTTGAGAAGGTAACAGCTTTGTTGTGCCACTGTTGTTCTCAGACTTAGTACCTACAGATTGGTCAGACCTATACATTCAAATGACAAAATCATACTTGCTGTCTTTGACATTCCTTCCACAATGCCACCCTTCAATCCGGCTATGAAAGCAGCCTGATACTTGACATGTGCTTGTCCTTTCATCATGCCTCGTATGCGAACGATACTTCTCTCCCTTGGTGCCCAGTTTTCTTCAGTCTCTTTACCCTCAAAGAAAGGCAACATAGAGTGGAACTCTCTCTCGAGGTCTTGTGGAGAGGCGACCTGTAGATAGTGTCAGTACTAAGTTTCGCAAGACCGGAAATAAGCTTACATAGACGATATCTACATCATCTGCTTGTGAATGAGCAGGAGCAGCCGCTCCTGACCTACTAGCACCTTCCTCCTTACCCAATTCAGAATTCATAACGGCAGGCGTAGAGCGGTCAGACCCTTCACCACTAAGAATACGTGTGATGATATCATCTGCTATGGTCTTTCGTACGTTTCTCGCGACTAGCAGCCTTTTGAATTCCGATCGAGCAGCGGGTGGGGTCGAGGGAGGCGATAAGAGCTCAACGACGGTCTTGAAACGTTTTCTGTCAGCAATGCTATATAAGGGAAAATGGACGACTCACCTCCCTGGCTTGGTCCCTAACATTCCCATCTCCGTCCTCCAATAGATCGACTAGAACCCCTAGCCATGCCTTAAGCCCCATTTTAGCACCTTCTTTACTTCTCATCTTTGTTAACACCTTCATACCCTCCACTTTCGACCGCCAAGCTTTGCCTTGAAGCACATCTTTTAGGTGTCTTTCCCATAAATGAGGAAGTGTTTCGTGCGGTTTTGATTTAGTGGCCGTACTTGATGATAGACTTCCAGCCTTTAGACTACCACTTGAATTGAGGTTTGAGGCTGGTATAGGCGGTTCGGCTTCCCAACTCAGTTCCCCCAGAATAACGATCGCATTGCCCGCTGCCGAGTGTATTCTCTCTTTTGCGTCATTGAGTTTTTCTAGTAGCGCTGGAAGGACTTGAAGGAGGGCTAGGCGTAAATGGGTCGTGGGGTGCTTAGGAATGAGAGGGAGAAAGTATGGGAGGAAGGAAGAGAGAACGGAGGATAGCAGAAGGGAGTGAGGTGAACGGATGAGAGGAGGTAAAATGAGGAGGAAGGGGTCAATAACACTCGCTGGAAGCTGACATCGGTTAGCATATACCCATAGCGCATAAACATACCTCTTCTACATCTTCAAGCTGCAACCCAAAGAACTGTATGATATCGACTTTCCTGTCGGGGTCTATACATGTAGTGGTGAGTAAGCTGGTCTCCGTGTCTAACGGTGCGGAACAGGCATACCTGCTGCTTTAAGCTTCGCGAAAGTAGCCTCTACTTCGGATTCCGTTAGTGTTTTAGGCATAATCTATGGCTATAAGGATAAAAAAGGAGAAGAAGGATGAAAATAGAGGATGAACGACGATGGGACCACATATGACAGACGCGACGCGTCCACACAAAACAACCAGGCGTCAGTAAAAAAACACACGGGAAAGATTATTGTGAGTGTCTCCCTTCAAATGTGCTGCATATATATATGAGCGTAAAACATTACACGATACGCTAGATCTAGGCACAAGAAGAGCTATATGTAATCTACTACATAGAATCTACGTAAAACACAGCCGGATGGCGAATGTTATTTCTCTGTCGTCTTTCGAGGACCTTGGTCTAGCGCTTCTTTCACCTCTGGGGTGTTCTTGACTTGGTCCCAGACCGGTCTAGGGATCTCTACCATCCTACAAAGCGGCCATTGCCATGTTTAATGGAAAGTACTGTAGAAAAGCGATCAGACTTACTGTGTTGAACGGGCATAACTGCACATGACGCATTAGATGTCAGCTCATTTTCGGAATACAGATCTATGGCTCTTTGAACCTACGAAATTCCTCCTAGCCTTGACATGGGTCTTAGCTTCTCGGTAAGCACCTTCATTTGATCTTGAGGGTCCAACACAAATTCCTTCTACTCATTAAGGCCCAAATTAGCGTTATATCTCTTTACAGGCGAAAAAAAAGAACACTTGCAACTTGGAAACGTTTAATCTTCCCCAAGATTACGGCTTGAGTGGGCTTCCCTTTATCTCCTATGAGGTCGTACCAATGTAAGACTTCACATTCCATAGTGAATGCTGATTCGGCGACGTGCGGCGGTTTCACAGTCCTTGAGTTTGACAGTGAGCCTCGACATGATCATGTAACACCGTCCCTACTTACTCTGATGGACGCTGTGTGAGGCCGGAGAGGGCCCACTCATCGACATTGTATGGTGCGTCGATTGATGTAAAGTTAGCGGCTTCCAAAAAGGGCTCCGAAATGATAGAGACGCAAAACTCCTTGGTCTCTTTGATGTTATGGCTCGTGTCTGTTTAAAGTCATTGGTAGGTCTTGCGATGATGATGGAGTGCCTACCTTTTAGGCCGTCAGTGAGCTTGCCTGCTGCCACAGAGATCATGATAGTTGGAGGATTGTGACCGACAGCGGCAAAATAAGACATGGGAGCCAACTGAGAGATTGTTGGTGAGAGACAATCAGGTGGGGGACGTCAGGCGTACGTTGGCTTTTCCATCGGACCCCATGCTGGAGACAAAAGCGATCGGCCTGGGAGTCTGAAGAGATTTCGTAAACGTCAGCGTCCATAATCACCTATCTTCACTGAGATTTGACACACAATACCTGAAATCATCATCTAAAGACTGTGTCAGCACCACTTTTTCAGATGAAGGAACCTATCTCACTTTGTAGACATCGCCGCCGGCTTGCTCTTCCGGGGTGATACTCTTCCACTTGGCCTCATTCGGTTGAAATTCTCCGGCACAGGGCTGTGTGAAGATAATCTCGTTAGCTTTGACATCCACATCGAGACAAAACCATTCTGATCCTACCAAGTCGTTCAATCCTTGTCCAGGTTTAAAGCTTGGATTGGGCGTCTTAGTAATTGTGGGCATAAAGTTTCTGTCGAACTCTGGTCTTGAAGCTTCAACCTCTGAACACAGACCAGACATTATTGATCAGCTCCGGATGCAAATACCAGGAATTCAAGTATAGCTGGTCTGAGATTATGATCCCTACTGCTCACCGATGAAGGGTGGATGTCTACTCATCTTCCTCGGCCTACACTATTCGATGATATGTGCCTGCAGAATGCCAAACTGTTCAAAAACGGCGGTCTTTTTGACTGGATTTGTCGGCCAATGTTCAGCGATGTTAGGAAGCTTCAGAGAGCTAAAGACATAATACAGAGCTAGTATAGAAATCGATTTGAATAGTTTGGGATGACCAGCTGAGGGAGTGATGGGCGAAGCACCTCCACATCCGTTGTGCGTCCTCCACCTAGTCGCTTGATGACGCAGAAGATCGGCGTCCATCGATTGACAGGGAGATAGGATATGTGTCGGTGTCCGAAACATGACACTAATGACCAAATAGCGGCAAATCCAGAAAACTTGGCCTGCCCTCTTAACAAGCTTAGCTTACTGATGTCGTTTTGGAAAACCAAAAGATATGGACAAAAAATAATCGATACGAAACATTACCACTGCCATGAGGTTATAAACTTAAATCTTGCTGTACAAACATCCAATGGCGAAGTGTCCGAGTGGTTATGGAGTGTCGTTCAGGTGTGAAACGCCGGCATGCTTTGCGCGTGGGTTCGAATCCCACCTTCGTCAACAGATTTTTTCTTTTTGTTTTTTTGCAACCTGTTACCTTTTTGCACCATGAGGTAATTAGATTCCGTTATAACTCCGCAATTCGCCGTCATCATCCAGCATGTTCGTTCTCATCATCATCATCATACATAACATCCTTTCTTTTCATATCTAAGAATTTAAAAAAATCAAGACATGCCTTCAAGAGGCCGCTCAACGACTCCCAAGTCACTCACCCCAGACCGCTCTCCGGCCAGGTCTTACCTCTCTCGATCTAGATCTCCTTCCAGGTCCAGGTCAAGGTCGCCCCTTCCCAGAAAGGCATCTCTTCGAGATGCCGACATGGACGCGCCCGGAGATGGCCTGTACAAGGTCATCGTGGTATCTGGATTGAGCAAGAATGTTATGAAGGGCCATTTGGACGAGATCTTCTCAGAGTATGGGCGGATTACTGGGATTGATTTGCCGTTGTTTAAAGTTTGTAAGTTTGTCATACTCCTTTTTGCTGGGCAAATAGTCGCGTCGTATTATGTCGATAACGTTGATGCTGACTGAAATAATAGCTGGACTGAACAAGGGTAAAGCTGCAATTGAGTTTGATACGCCTGCCGCGGCGTCAAAGGCAGTCAAGTGTATGGATGGTGGGCAGTTGGATGGATCTTTCCTCAATGTTCAGGTAAGTTTGTCAATCAAGCCCATGCATGAACTAGCTGCTGACGAACAGCGACAGATTTCTGAACATCCTCTCCCTCCTCCTCAAGCTCCTTCTCCTCGTCGTCGATCCCCGTCTCGTTCGCGTAGCCGCTCTCCTCCTCCCGCCCGTCGTCGCCGTTCACTCTCCCGATCTCGTTCCCCCTCTCCCCGCAAAGGCGACCGTGTCCCCTCTTATGGACGACGCCGTTCGTACTCCCGTTCGCGTTCGCCCCCCAGGCACCGTGGTGGACGAGACTCGTTCCCTGGACGAAATGGTAACGGTTACGGCCCTGGACCTTCTGGCGGTCGCGGTGGTGGTGGTGGCCGAGGAGGATTCTCAAGAGGTGGCGGGCCACCCCCTCCCGGAGGAAGAGACAATGGATGGAGGCGAGAGAGGAGCCCTCCTGTGCCTGTGCGTAAATGGGGTGAGCGTGGTGCGCCTAGGAGGCCGTCTCCGGAGTATGGCCGCGGTGCGAGATCAGCCTCGCGTTCGGTCAGCCCGCGAGGTCCACGTGGTGGTGTGAGATCGCGTTCGCCTGTCAGACGACGCGCAAGTGTTAGTAGGAGCAGGAGTCCGGTTAGGAGGAGGAGTAGGAGTAGGGCGAGGAGTTACTCTAGGGGACGGAGTGTTAGTATGAGCAGGAGCAGGAGCAGGTCTCCTCTCCCTAGGAAAAGATACAGCCTCAGCAGGAGTAGAAGTAGGAGCAGCACCAGGAGCATGAGCATTGACAGGAGTAGAAGCGGCACCAGAAGCCCCAGGAAGTAAAGAGAGACGAATATGTAACTTGATTATATAGCTATACTGGAATGAATTTAAAGCTGTTTTATTCTCTAAATGTAGGCTCATATCTCGTTTTGAATGGTTCATTATAGTTGGAGAGCCTTGTTTGATAAGATAGTGTCATGAACAGACACATGCTCACCCTTTGGACTCTTGGCTGGGCGGGCGACTTATGTGCGTTGCCTTTGGACCAGACAATGATTTGACTTCAAAAAGGATCTACAAGGACTGTACTAGATGCGAAATAACACTTTTTTTTCATTTCACATACTTTTTTGTATAATACGCAAAACACTATCCCATGGTATATCCAGGACCTTTGTATATTTCACTTCACAGTTCCCCTATTACGACGCTAGACCATGTATTAAATAAGAATTAGAAGAAAAAAGATTAAGTGGGAGAAAAAAATGAGTAAAGGGAAAAAGTTCAAAAGACTTTATCAAGGCCGATAGATGGAGAGCTCGTAATACAGTCGATGGGCAATGTTCTTTACTTGGATTTGTGTCCGGGCGAAAGAGCGTGCTTGATCTACAGGTAAAGTCCTCGTCAGTATTCTTCCTTTCCATCATTGCGTTCGGGAATAAATGGTAAAGTGACAGACCTTGGCAAGGAAACCAGTCTTCTTCTTCACAGATCCGGGTCCACTGCTAGACTCCTTTCCTGGCGTGGGCGTGGAGGTAGAAGTAGGCTTAGTCCCGGCAGGGGTACTTGGAGCCGCTGTATTTGAAGCACCAGTGGTAGTAGAACCAGCACCACCAGCCTCGACGGCACCAGCGGCACCGGCGACAGCTCCACCGTAACCAGCTGCAGCAGCAGGCACAGATGTTCCGTTAGTCGTCGCCGCTGTCGTCTTGGAAGGCGTGGCGGTTGTTCCAGTCGCGCTGCTAGCAGGTTGAGAAGTCTCGGTAGTAGTAGCAGTTGCAGCCGAAGGGGAGGAAAGAGAAGTTTCGGCCTTGACACCTGATTGAGGGACTTGCGCTCTGCCATCGGAAGCGGACCCTACTCCAGCACCAGTACCTTTACCCACGTCTTCAGACTTGAGCTTCAAGTTATCTTCGGGAGTATCAGGAGCAGCAGCCTTCTTAGCCTCGGCCACTTCGGGCTTCTCACCAGTCGCGCCTGTGGGGTTGGCTTCTTCCTCCCTCTTGGCCTTCTTTGCGTCTACACCGGGAGCGGCATCGATGGGCTTCGTACCGGCAGTATCGTTGAGGTCACTGCTCCCTAGAGATCGGTCCTTCTTGGGGTCCTTAGGGGCGATTGTGGTAAATACAGGGGCAGGTACGGCTCGGTGGTTCATGTCTGCTGTTTCAGGTTGTGCAGGAATGTCATTCTTGATGTCTTTCTCCTTGTTGTCTGTCGTAGAAGCGGTGTGGCCGAGAGTGGAAGACCCGTCGGCAGGGTAAGAAGCTGTGTAATCCAACCAATCACTCAGCCCTTTATCCACGCTCACAGTATCAACCTCCTTCGAGGGCGGCAACGACAACGACGTACTCTTCGGAGCCTGCTGATTTGGCAATGGCATAGCCACCTGGTCTGTCACTCCTGTTGTGCTACTAGCGCCAATGGTTTCAGACTTGAGTTCGGCGACCTTTTCGTCGAGCGCGGCGACAGCGGAAGCGGGAGGTGCGGATCCCTGAGGGGAAGTGGTGTCAGTTGGGGCATCGACCTTTTCGAGGTTGGTGACATCGATGCCTCGCGCGCGGGCTTCTTCGACGGACAGCTAAAGAAGAGGTAAAGAGGTTACGTACGTTAGTTTCAGCCTGTCTCGCATTAGCGCTTTCGCGCAGAAAATAATAGAGCGACAAAAGCTTACAGGACTAGAGTGAGTAAGGTCAACACCAGTCGCCTTCTCCACAGCGGCAGCTGCACCGCCTACAACAGATCCAAAGGTGGCCATGGCAGCCGCACCGTACTCGGCAGCCTTCTCCGCAAGACCATGCTCTCCTCCAACAGTAGCGGTTGGAGCTTCACCAACATTAGCGGCAGCAGCGACCATTTCGATTTGCTGAGGCGTCGCGTCGACAGCGGTGACTCGGACAGCACCTGAACTGTCAGTGGTGGCAGCTACAGCAGGGTCGATGGGCTCGTCAGCCTTGGCGGCGGTATCAGCAGAAGCGGCGGTTGATCCCGGGATGGGGCCAGGAGCGTTCACGTCCTTGGCAGTACCCTTCTCAGTGAGACCAGCCTTCTTGTCTGTAGGGACGGCAATAGCGACAGGGACAGGACCGGGGGAAAGAGTGTCCTTGGCAGTGCCCTTCTCAGCGACCATAGCGACAGGGACAGGACCGGGGGAAAGAGTGTCCTTGGCAGTACCCTTCTCAGCGACCCCAGCCTTGTCGGCTGCAGCCTTGTTGTCGAAAGGAGTAGCACTCTCAACGGGGGCCTTGTCCTTGGTCTTGGTCTCGGTGGCAGCAGCGGTACCAGAACCAATAGCGGTGGTCGTAGTGATGCCAGAGGTGGGAGCTGTCTCTGCACCGGCGACAGGCTTGCCCAAGATAGGAGCACCAATGGCAGCACCAGGGGCAGCAGCAGCAATCAGAGCCTCAGGATCGGTCTTCTTGTTACCAGTTGAGGCAGGGGCAGTGTCGGCAGTGTCGGCAGGGGGGACGGCGGTGGTTGGAGGTTTGGAAGTAGCATCCTTCGTGGCGGGGTCCTTGGCATGGGCGGAGGCAGCCGCGGCAGCACCGGCGCCAGCGCCAGCGCCAGCAGAGGTTGAAGCACCAGTGGCACCAGTAGCCGTTGACTTGTCCACAGGTTTTTTGTCATCAGGGCCTTCGGGAGCAGTGTAGACATTGTTCATGTTTCCAGCGGCATCTAATCCAATCCCTTGTCAGCTCTTTCAGGGCCAAGAGAAAGGAACAGACCCACCCCATTCCTTTGCCTCGTCTTCTCTAACCTTCCACTCTCCATCGACCACATACTTGAACGCCTGCTTCTCTCCCCATGGAACGGAAACGTCGGCCAGGAAGCTTCCATCTGATTGTTTCTTGAGAGGAGTGGCAGTGGCAGACCAGTCGTTAAAGTTACCGGCGACACAAACCTATTTATTAGTTGGCGGCAGGTGCGGAGTCAAGTTGAGTGATGCATTCAGAAGCAAAGTGCGGGAAGAAACGAGCGGGAATACACAGTCAGCAGATGAAGCCCACATTTGACACGACTTGAGAGATGGATGGCTCCGCGAAGTGGACATTTCCGCCCTGGTTTGTTTACCCGGCGAATGGGGATTTGGGAGTGGGGACGGCGCAGGAACGGGTCAGGGCGGCTGGCAGAACTCACTGTTTGTGCGCCTGCGCCCCAGGTGAAGGTGGCGAGATGCTGCTGGGTCATTGTTTGTGGATGTTCTGTTATCGATGCGGATGGAAGAAAAGAGATGCAAATGGCCGAATGAATGGGAAATGGACAAAATGGCAGTGATCCCCCGCTAGCTCCGTTTTCATGACGTACTCTCGATGGCCCTCGCTGCCGGAAGCGGAAACAAATAAATTAATCTTTACGTAAGTAGATCGCGGTGGAGGCAGAAACACTCCGCTCCCTCGTCTGCCACCATTACTACGTAGCGACGCGCTTTGGTCCATATTATTGCTTCACGTCTAAGATGTTGTCCACCAGATCAATTGCTATACTATCGGCCCTTGCTATGGGCGCTGTGGTACTTGCCGGTACTTACGCGGAGAAAGTGGGTCTTATAATCTTTATCTTTGCCAGGTGACTCACGGACCGGCCTAACTGATGCCTGAATCAACAACCATAGAACCAATACTCCTTCGAAGTACCGGCGAAACAGGTAGAAGGAACAACTATGAAAAAGGTCTTTGCAACATTGTTTCCCTTCGAAAGTCCTGCCTGGAACTCTAGTGAGCAATCAGTGATGTTGCACTGCTGTCTTGAATACTGATGATGCGCATAGTCCTGGCAACTTTCTACATATCCAGTATACCCAACTTTATCCTCCTTGCTGTACCAGCCAGCCTTGACCCTACATCGTTAAATACCATGATATCTTTCGCTACCGGTGGTCTTTTGGGAGACGTCTTCCTACATTTGGTGCCGCACGCTTTTTTTGGAGAAGGTCATGAAGCCGACAGGAGTTTGGTGGTGGAAGAAAAGAGGAATATCGTAATTGGGTGGGTTTACGTATGGTGATACAAGGCTTGAGCTGATTACGGTCTAGAGGCGCCATCTTCCTTGGTTTTGCATGCTTTTTTGTATTGGACAAGAGTATGAGGGTACTCAGCTCCTCAGCCGGCGGGGAGGGCGATCATCACCATTCGCATTCCCATAGCCACAGCCATAGCCACGCAGCCTCAGGCCAGTCGTCTTCGATTAAAGCGGAAAAAGACAACGGGCTGCGCCAACGCAAATCCCCGGTCTCCCCCTCCACCGACTCTGCTTCAGCCGATATCCAAGCCGCTTCCACTTCTCAAGATGAGAAAACAGCCAAAGAAGCGAACCCCTCACTCAAGCTTTCAGCTTACCTTAATTTGTTTGGCGACTTTACCCACAACATCACTGATGGCCTTGCCATGGCTGCTAGCTTTTACAGCAGTCCTGCTTTGGGAGCGGTCACTACTATAGCAACATTCTGTCATGAAATCCCCCACGAAGTGAGTACTTTCCCTTGTAAATTCCAGTCAACCTCTCAAAACATGCAAAATGGTAGATCGCAGACTACTCTATCCTGATCAAATCGGGTTTCACAAAATCCCAAGCGATGGGCTCTCAATTCTTCACCGCCGTAGGCGCTTTTGTTGGTACATTCTTGGGTATCTGGATCGCCGAAACGTCAGGTGCGGGTAATGCAGGAGCTCACGGAGAGGGTATCAGCCTGAATGTAGGAGAGGGGTTGTTTGGGACGAGCGTAGCCGGTGGGGAGCTGGTCATTCCAATGACCGCGGGAGGTAAATATTGATTTTTTTGAATCTACGAGCCTATCTGATGGATGAGTGGGTATCAGGTTTCTTGTATATTGCAAGTGTGAGCGTGATTCCGGAATTGTTGGCAGAATCCAGGAGCGGGAAACAGGCGCTCAAAGAGTACGCCGCGATGGCGTTTGGTGTTTTCTGCATGGTATGTTGTTTTCACCACGGGATCACGTAATGGTAAGTTGAAAAGCTGATTGGGTGATCATATAGGGTGTGATTGCTTGGAACGAATAAATTATGTGTTTGTGTACAATAGCTGTAGAGTGAGCGTACATGCATAGATATCGCAGAAGAAGAACAATGGTTTGGATGAACGATATGACACTGCACTTAGGCAACGATGCTACTGTTCGCAGACAGTACGTCTTGCTGTTCAGTAGACATCCCGTAAGCCATGCTTGCATTTTATGTAGAGCCTTTCAAGTTACAGGTGATGAAGAGACCCGGCAGACGTGTTATCATCATCATCGTCGTCGTCCTCAACAACGAACGCTCCAGGGAAATTATCAATTCTCGACGCGTCGGGTCTGAACTGCGCGCGGTGACTTTGTGCTTTCTTCGTCAACAACCGGACCGCACATTTGTTTCATTTGTGTCATTATTCGTTTGTTTTGCAGTGTCATTTCCAAAACTTCTTCCGATCTTCATCAGCATATCTTCCCAAAGATGTGGTCCCCTCAAGTTGACATGGAACGTCGCGCGTCCCAACAATCAGCCCTCTCACCAACCCCTCCAACAAATAAACATGGCCGTACAAAGTCTCTCAGCGCAATATCCAACTTCAACGCCGCGATGAACATCAACGCCGGAGGACCTGGCGGGGGTGCACCGATGAGCCCTGTCCGCATGGGCAGTCCTTTGATAGGACCCGGGGGAGCAGTCGAGTTTGAATGGGCAGATATTCAAGCAAGGTCAGTGGTGGATGTTGGGTTACGACGATGAAATAGTCGTTGATGCTGCTGCTGATCATCTTGGTAACAGGACTTTTTGTCGATGGTGTGTACACTGTACAGAAACGTTATGGGCAATAGATCTGATTGCTATGTAAGGCTCAACAAACAGCTGGAAAGTCACGGATTAGAACCGATGACAGACGTTGTCAAGGACTTTTCGAGCGGTGTCAAGCTCATTCAAGTAAGTCCTGCTCAAGATGATTCTACAGCTACATAGGCTAACAAAATAACTTTAAGCTCCTAGTCAGTGGACATTTACTTCAGAGGCTTGCAAAACATCATCTAACAAATCGGAATCATGTAGGAAATCATCTCGGAGGAAAGCTTGGGGCGCTATGTTAAGAACCCGAGGCTGCGTGTGCAAAAAGCCGAGGTAGGCTACCAAAGAACTTATACCTGCAGGCAATATCGTAACAAATATCATTCTTAGAATGCTGCAAAAGCCCTGAATTTTATACGGTCAAAAGGAATTAAATTGACGAATATCGGTCCGGAAGATATCGTTGACGGAAACCTGAAGCTTATCCTGGGCATGGTATGTTGTTGTCAGATCATCTCTCGTGGATTAAGGCAATTTGGGGACTGATAATGGCAATCAGATATGGACGCTTATTCTGAGATTCACAATCGCAAACATCACGTAGGCTCTTGGTAACCTCCTTAACAACTAAAAAAGATGGCTAATGCATTTTTTAGAGAATCTGGATTATCGGCAAGGGATGGTCTGTTGCTCTGGTGCCAAAGAAAGACAACTGGCTATAACCCGGAGGTGGATGTACAAAACTTCAAAGGAAGTTTTGCAGATGGTCTAGCTTTGTGAGAATCAATTTGGTCAGGCAAGGGGTGGGTGACTGACTTGCACTGCAGATGTGCTCTGATTCATTACCACCGCCCGGAGCTGCTAGATTATCATGGGTTGGATAAGGCTGACAAGCGAAACAACACTGAACTTGCTTTCAAAGTTGCTGAAGAAAAGCTTGGTATCCCTGTAAGATTCAATTCTCACATATACACCGCTCATAGCTGACAGAGTTCCTTTATAGCGTCTGCTTGAAGTGAAGGATTTGTGCGATGTGGAAGTCCCAGACGAAAGGTCTGTAATGACTTACGTTGCTGAATTTTTCCACAAGTTCTCAAGCGAAGGTGTGTCATAAGCCGCAGCAATAGAATATAGCGAGTCGCCAACTCATAATAATTATTCATCACAGACAAAGCCGAAACCGGCGCTAGGCGAGTCGAAAAGTTTGCGGAGGTGATGCAAGGCGTCTGGTGAGTGTCCAATCTTAGGTAACGAATTCTCGCCCTAACACTGGCATCCAGGGCCAATAAAAATGATTTTGAGCGCCGTCTGGACCTCCTTCTTTCCGCGCTTTCTGTCACCGAACAGTCCTGGTTCATCGCGCCTCAACCCTCAACATACCCGGAAGCAATCTCATACCTTGCCCAATTCAATGATTACAAACGCACCTCTAAACGGGAATGGGTAAAGGAGCGACAAGAGCTTGCTGCGTTGTACAGTAATATCCAGACAAAGATCAGAACGTATTCTTTAAAACCTTGGGAACCGAGTGAAGGGGCTAGATTGGAGGTAAATCGGTCTGACTAATGTGGGAATGGCTACTGATTGGTTTATACAGGATCTGGAGAAGAGATGGGCAGAGTTTTTGGTGTCGGAGACTGCAAGAAGTCGTGCTATAAATGCCTCTGTAAGAGAGTAGGTTTTTATTTTATTTTTTACTTTCTGCTCGTCCGTTGCAGTGAGTTACGTACTGACAGGGTGCAGTATTAAAGAGACTTTGAAAAAGAAATTTGCGAGAGCGGCAGAGGACTTCATCCATCGCTTACAGCAGATTGAACAGGCGATCGGCGCCTTGGCCGGACCTTTACCAGTGAGTATTGGTTTTCTTTGTCAGTTACCTCTGTTCAGCTGTACTTATCGTACACGTATAGCAACAAAAGCAGACTCTTTCTCAACTATCATCCTCCATACCATCTCTTTACAAGTTGTTATCGACAGAAATATCAGATCTCAACAACAGCTGTCTCGAAGCCAAGGTAGAAGAGAATGACTATACTGTTTTGACTGTGGATGATCTCGAGTACGAGTTGGAGCTGGCTGAGGTGGGATTAAAAAAGAAGATCGCATTCATAGATAACCAAGTCAGTCGGTTCTGGAGACAAGAGAAAATTATGCTTATGATGCTACAGCTGGTCTCTGCCCAACACACCAATATCACACCCGCCAAATTAGAAGAGTTTGAGGCGACGTTTAAGCATTTTGCATGGGAGGAGACAAATGCAAGTGATGTTTCATCTTTGTGGGAGACCCAGCTGATGACGAGTATAACAGACCCTCGGAATGTGGGAGATGCATTCAGCCTTGGCGAGTTTAGGTATCGTCTACGCTGTAGGTGTTGTGTCCAACGTATCACCATGGGCTTACATTGTTCCATAGGAGGAGGAACTGGAAACGATTTTCTCCGAGCTAGAACAACACTTTGGCGCTGTCACATACGAGGCGTGGCTCAGTCTGCTCGTCAACATTACTCAAGACGATGCGTCCTCCCCTGAACAACTGCGCGAAGCTTTCAGAGGCATGGCTGGGGAGAAGCCATACGTCACTGACCTTGATTTTGAGTACGCGCATTTGCCTAAAGAGACAGTTAGGTTCTTGCAGGAGGCAATGCCAGAAACGTCTGAGCTGCCCGAGTTGGAAGAAGGGATGGAAAGACCTGCTAATGGTACCACGAAGGCTTATGACTGTGAGTCAAGTCAGCAGAGCATTGAAGTCACTTGCTTATTTGGGGCAGACAACTCTTTCTTAGAAGTTGCTTTTGCGCAGCAGTGTATCTGACGAGCACATGCACATGGATGATAGATGCTAGCACGATCTTTGTACGACTTGTATGATAGTTCACGAGCCTATGAAATGAAGAATGCGTTTTAGTAAAATAACGAATAGTAGATGCCAGCGCGGCTCAGATGTTTTGGCGGTGGTGTTAAGTGCCACAGATGCAACTCCGCGGCGGCACCGACCGACAGCACGGTGACCCTGACTGCATCATCATTCCCTCCGCCGTCCTCCACGCGACAACGAACGACCAACAAGCATCGAAAGCAACACGCCTATCTTCTCTTACATTCACGTCTATTTACCCTTTATATCCGTATCCATCCCTAAATTCTCGTAAACATGGTGTGTATAACCTGCTCCTGGGAGACAGAGAAAAAAAGCAACAGCTAATTTCGTCGTCATGTGCAGTCCTCCGGTGTTCAACCTGTATGTCATTGTACAACAACCTCATCCCTTGAACAATTCATCCCCACGATCTCAGACAACTAATGAGTTTTTTATCTCTTAGACCCAAGAATGTCTCGAAAAGTTCCAGGAGCTTAAGACTGGTAAAAAGCTCACCTATGTCATCTATGGTCTCTCTGAGGACAAGCGATCCATCGTCGTTCTCAAGGCCTCTGAGGACAAGGACTTTGACAGCTTTGTGGCTGAGCTCCCCGAGAAGGACTGCAGGTGGGCGGTGTACGACTTTGAGTTCACTTTGCCCGGTGGTGAAGGTGTGAGGAACAAGCTGTGTTTCATTGTTTGGTGAGTGGAATTTCGTTTTGTAGTCTTGTTTGATTTCTTGTGTGTGTTGGGATAAAGGATAGTGGATGCTCTTGCAATTTGTCGGTCATTCAGGATCGCAAAACAAGCAAGGAAAAGCAGGAGGAATGGCCGTTTGGGCTAACCATTGATTTTGCACAATAGGTCCCCCGATGATGCCTCTGTCAAGAACAAGATGATCTTCGCTTCTTCCAAGGAAGCCATCCGTCGTCGTCTTGATGGTACGTTGTTAAAAACTAATGTGTACATGACCGGCTTATGACGTTCCAACCTTTTATCATCCTTTCTCGATTTGCAAACACCAACATCGCCCCCCTAATCTCTGCCGTCTTCACACTTATCCAGGTATCCACACCGAGATTCAGGCTACTGACTTCTCCGAAATCACCAAGGATGCCCGTAAGTGCCCATCTCGTCTTAGTCCTTCTTCTCATCGCCATAAACACCGTGTTCACCACTCGACCGTCTTGCAGTCTTTGAAAAGGCCACCCGAAAGTAAACGTCTGCCTCTTTTCCTCCTATCTATGTCTTTCTCTAGTTTGTTCATTGTTGCTACTAGAGGATGAACACCGATCAACTTGTGGGATCAGCATTGAATGAGCAGGAACCAGGATCCCTTTGAGCAATGCGCCGAGATCCATGCGATCGATGAAGAATATAGATTTTTACGCGGAATGACGATGATGTTTGTTTTGGCTAACATGATCACCGACAAGGCAGAGTACAGATATCTTATTGACTGATATACAATCGGAAATACGACAGGGTACCGGAAACGGGATGACAGCAAGTCGACAGATTACCGGACTATGAAGGTCTTTTTTCTGAAGGCTGTAGTAACAAACCGTAC
>NC_009179.1:346645-379145 GCF_000149385.1 Cryptococcus deneoformans B-3501A
CAGCGCCACGAACAGTCATTCTACACATTCGTCCATAACGTTCATTCCAAGGGCAAGGGATTATTTGACTCTCTCATGTCGTGGCTCGAGCTTTTCCTCAATTACGCTCGTTCCGGTTTACCATCCCCTATCGATCTCGAATTCATCCTCCCGCACTCGGAGGAAGAACGTCGAAAAGTGCTGGCAGAGGTCGATAGCGTCGCGACGTACCATTACCGACTCAAGGTCGCGCACGAAGAAAAGATTCGACGACGGTTCCGCGCAGCTGCAACGGATAATGGCGGAGCGGGGGGAATAGGCGATCCGATTGATGATGAAGCCGAGTTGTTGAGCTCTGTTATGGCGAGCTTGAATATAGGCGAGACGACGATGGATGAAGCGGGTGATTTGGCAGATGAAGAATCAGAGGAGGAAGCAGAAGATGAAGAGGAAGAAGAAGAGGAGAGACAGTTGGCGAATTTGGAGGAAGGGGATGAAGATAAGAGTGATACGAGCTCGATGAACCTCGCCAGCCCGAAACAAGAGGCGCTTTCTCCACCGTCTGGTAGCGCTGGCTCTGGTAACAGTACGGCCGATCGAAGACGGAGCTCGCATTCTTCTACTTCTCAATCCCTCAAGAAAGTGCGATCGGCTTTCAAGTTTAAACATGGTGACGATAAAAAATCGAGCCCGACCGCAGTTGCAGGTGGAACTGACGAAGGAAAACAATCTTCGCCGCTGGCACAAGGAGGGCGGCATCATGTCCATGGTCATGGGAATGGGAGAAGGAAGAAGATGGGTGGTATAGTAACGTTGACACCCCCGGAGACAGAGTCGATAGCTACTCTAAGGCCATTGTTCGTCGAAGCTGTAAGTGATCTTTCCTTACTTTTGTCGTAGTGTCGGGCTTTCGTTCGGCTCTGGAAAAAACGAAAGCTGACTGAATAATCTTTTTCTGTGCCACAGCTTCGTCCTAGTCTGATAGTTCAACCTATGAAATAAAGGTACTTGTGATGGGATGCTCCCTGGATTTCGATAACTCCAATTCATCAGACCTTCATCTTGTTGAGAACAATCAGTTTGGAAATATCCTTCATCAATTGTATATATCTCCTTGGTGTAAAGCGTGCCCTTTTCAATCTCTCGTCCATATGAAAAACGTATTGCAAACGAAAATCTAGTATTCTATGATGTAATCTGTGGTGCATATATGTTTGATTTCGAGATAACATCCTCTATTATAAGTCCAGAAGCCTTAAGGTCGGAAGCTCAGAATTTCGCCAGTTCGCAGAACGGGTTGTTGGCGCCTCCTGCTTGAAACGTTGTCCAGTGAAGAAGAAAGATGAATGTAACTCACGCAATACGTAATCAAGCATATATCTCGGCATATCCGTGAGATGCTTTAACCGGCGGGCAACATCTATAAAAAGCAGGAGGCGCGACAATAGTCAATCGCCCTTCCGAACAAGCTAGAACGAGAAAGGCGTTCGTCCAAAAAACAGCTCACAGCTCTTCTAGGCCGAAAAAAATGTCAGCCAAGATTACAAGAGCGACCAAGGAGGATGTCGTAAGTTAACATTACGGGTAACAAGGTGGGGTCTGCAGTCTGATAGCTAAACCACATGGTGAATAGCCTGAGCTCCTTCAGCTTATCACTGAGCTTGTAAGTCTACAAATCTGTGTCATGACAGTGCTTCCTCGAGGCTAATTAGGACATTAGGCGATCTACGAGAAAGCCGAACATGAAGTCAAGGCGACTCCCGAGCTCGTCTGTCCATCCCCTGCCATTTAATCGCCAGAGGATCGTGGCTAACTGGATAGCAGATGGTGAAAAACGTCTTTGACAATGGATATGCTGAGTGTCTCATTGCTCGAAGGGAGACGGAGGACGGAAGCAAGGGCGAAACTATAGCTCTCGCTTTGGTAAGTCATCTCCCCTCGGCAGCTTAGATGATAGCTTACCTAGCATTAGTACTTCTTCACCTATTCCACTTGGCTCGCTGCTCCTGGTCTCTACGTACGCCTGATATCCCCTCTTTCGTAGAGCATTCAACTAATGCGGACACAATAGCTGGAAGACTTATACGTGAAGACTGACTGTCGTAACATGGGGCTTGGCAAGCGTCTGTTTGGCGAGCTCGGGCAAATAGCTAAAGACAGGGGCTGCAAACGTGTGGAATGGAGAGTTCTCAAGGTGCGTGGACAATCTTAGAGGACAATAATTGAACGATCCCTGACGACTGCCTATCAGTGGAACGAGCCATCAATCGCATTCTATACTCAGTGTCTCAAGGCCGACGACCTTTCAGAGTGGGATACTATGCGTATTGAGGGAGATGAGAAGATCCAAAGGCTCATCACTGACTTCAGGAAGCCTTAACACTATGTAGCTTATTAGAACAAGATGTATAAACATAAATGGATAAACGAAAGAAACAAGGCCGTGTATATGCGCAGTTGTCAGTTACGTCTATCACTCGCCGTTATAGCCTGACCCATCAACATCTTTCGCCATTAGTTTGAACCCATTCCAAGGCATAGTATCTTAACGTTCCAGATGGGGGTGTAGATGTACTTCCCTCTCCACTTCTTCCAGGGATCTCATCAGCTTCCATTTTCCTGCGTCTACGGGGTTTTGGCAGTTCCATGTTTTCACCATCGGCCAGTCCACCTTCACTCAGCTCGTCCCACGGTTTCGTGCTCGTGGCCTTTGTTGTTGTTTCCTCAGAGGATGTTTTTGAAGCCGCCGTGGAAGGAGTGCTAGTAGAAGAAGCGCAAGCTGAATATAGAGATTGTGGGCTTGATTGTAATAAGAAGCCCTCGAGGCTGGTAGTCACTGATGATCAAAGTAAATCAGAAAGCGAGCAATGTCTAGGCGGATGGACCTTTAGAATGCTGACGTACCTGAAAGCTCGCTTTTCATAGCGTCGGAGGGGGGAACATCCGCCTCATATGTTGATGCTACTGACGGAGTGGTGATCTTGCTGTCTGCCATCTTTGTGGGTGGGGGGACTAGGTTAACTAGATATCAAACGGGTGATCACTGTTGTGCTTGGTGCTTGCTGAATGAACACATAGCCTATCTGGGGGTTTGCTATTTATATCTCCATAACAGCAATTTCGTCAGCCGGGACTTGTCACTTTATTACTAACCACCATGAGGATGCCACCTTTGTGCTCGTCTCGCTATCTTCACCATCCATTCTTTGATTTTGCCTGAGCTCCATGGGGTATTTTGCCGCGGTGATGGATATCCTTTCATTTCCGGCAAGGAAGTTTTTGTAGATGCATTAGAAGCGTGCTTCTGAGGGTTCGCAAAGACGAAAGCCATGATGAGGATTTTATAAACCTTCCTTGAGAATATGGTAAAGGTATTCTCCATTGTGGAGGTTACTCAGAATGATTTCACCATTGAGAAATAACGGTCCTGGTCAAGGTGCTGGTCGAGGGTCACCAGCGACACATCCAAATGATTCAAGAATCACCTGCTATTAGGTTACATCGTAATGGACAGAGCAAACAATTGAGAATGCACTACTATACATACTTCAATCTCGTAATTGCAATTAATACATTGAACACCTCCTTTCTTCATCGTTCACCCCTTTTCCCTTTTAATCCTTGGCGATAATCTCAGGATTCCGGAGTATTACTCATCGAAATGATGAGCAAGTTCCCATCCCTGTGCCAGAGAGGCGAGGATCGTGTCCACCATGAAACCTCTTCTTGCATAGTCTATACCCATTTTCAAGTTAGAGGAAGACTAATAGTGATGGAGAATAGTGAACACACCATCAAGATGCCTGGACAAATACTTCAGAGGGATGACTTTCTTGGCGATGTGCTCGCCCTAGATGTCTGCGTCAGAACAAGTACGATAACAGCAGCTAATGAATGCTTGTAGCTAGGTGTAGACTCACGTCGTCCAGGTGCTGTTCGGGGTCTGGATCATGCTCCCCAAGCTTGACATGGATTATTACCAGATGCATATTTGCACCGCTCATCCTAACACAAGGGTTGAACATCAGCTCTATCAGGGATCATACCGAAAGGCTAATTATACAATGACAAAGAACTTACCCCGGATCTTTGGCGAGCACATGGGAAACGTGGGAAACAGTCGCATTTCCTTGACCAGATTCACCACTACCGTATCCCGTTTCTTCGTAAAGTTCTCGAAGAGCGGCTGTACCGGGGTCTTCACCTTCATCAATCAGGCCGGCAGGAAGCTCTACAGTATGGCAAGTCCGCACTGTTGAATAATGAACGCATGAGAAGGTTAATAAATGGACGTACCAATGACTGTTGAAGCGACAGGAGGTCGATACTGTTCAATGATGACGGTAGATACGGGTTTATGTGGGTGAAATAAAAGAGCAAGAATGTGGACAGCTAAGCAATAATGGTCAGCGTCTAACCCCAGAGTTCGCAGATGAAATGGAGGTTCAGTAGAGAGTGTGAAACTCACAGTCGACTCCTGACTTGGGCCTATTCGCCCTATTGGCAACTTCCCACACCCTCTGTATACCATCACCGTAAGGAGTGGCATAACTAGACATAGGACCAGACCCACCTGTTTTCCGTCTTGATCCTTCCAGTTGATCTTCTCCAGTTTTAGCCACTTTGCATCTGTCTTATACTCCTCTGTCTTAAGATTCTCTGGCTTCTGAGAAGACTTCGATTCGGATACCATGGTTCGTGATAGTTGTGCGATGATAATAGAATGAGGGACAAAAGCTCTCGGTTGTGATAGCAAGGTTGTCTTGATTGTTCGTGATGTCTGGTGAAGACAGAAGCGCATATATCCCGTTTCTTTTATCCCTTTGTCTAGTCGGGGAAGAACGGATGTGTATGATGCAAGGATATGGTTAGATGTTCCCAGCAAGATTTGGTAAACTGTTTTAGAAGAAAAGGAAGCCTATGTGAATCGATAGAGCAACGAATATGACATCAAGCAGGATACAGCTGACACAATATTACTTATGGATTGGAGGTGATCGTCGGGATCGGCCTCCTCCGAGTCCGCGTTAGCCTGGGAATTGGCTGGTCATTCTCCGCTGTTGCCTCTATGCATGATAAACCTTACGAAAAGTTACGACGACGGAGCCGGCAATTGGCTATGGTGTATCCCGAAATGCATACATGTCCTCTTGGCTCCTTCATCCTCCGTCCCTCACATTATTCAAAGTCGTCACGGGGTTTAAAAAGTAGTTAGAGCCAGAGAAAAAAGCGCACGAAGAAGAAGTGCGGCGTTCTAACGTGCCTCTAATAAACTACTAGCTCCCACCATCATAAATAAAATCTAGCAGACAACAAGCACAATTGTTTATTAGTAGAGTTGTCATACACAAATATTTAGGTCATTTGTTAGATAGTAGGCTTTCTCACGACTAACGTAATACGTTTGAAAGGTGAATAAGACCGTGGCCATTATCGTCTCTGAATTGCTCGTGTATATATATATAAGAATACAATATAATTACATGACATTCACGCATAACCCCTATGAACGAAGCCAAGAAGTCAACCACTTTTAAGCCTTAGCCTTTTTCTTTATCCCTAACAACTTTTGCATCCCTTCTCTCTTCCTCTTGACCTGAGGCGGCGCCCCAACACCATTCGGGCCAGCAGTTTCCAAAACCTTCCCCTTAGCCGCCAAGAGATTTTGTACACTCGGTTCTCCAGCCTTTTCAGTGCCAGGTACGGGTCGTCGCTTGATGGTCAACTGGGGCAGAGCCGTGTTCTCTTCCTCCGAGCCTTCCGCCTCTCCGTCAGGGGTTTTGGTCTTTTCAGATTTTTGAGCGCCAGATCCAGCAGGACCCGCGACCTTTGCAAAGTACTGCCGGACAAGAGCATCATCTTCTTCTTGCTCGGCCTTCTGTCGAGCTTCTTCCTCTGCGGAAATCTTTTCCGCGTGGAGAGCGGCAAGGAGCGACTCGGGATCTTGATCGGTCTTGTTCAGCTCGACACGAGCGTTTCGCTGTCTGTAGAAACGCCACAAGTTAGTAGAAGTCAAAACAAAAAGCTAAAATAAACAAACCGAAGATCGGCCAGCTCGTCCATCATTTCCATTTCTCTTTTACTCTGCTCTTGACTTCTCTCCAGATCAGCCATAGCATCTCTTTCCTGAGCTTCTTCCCTCAAATTTCCCTCGGAATCATAATCGTCATCCGCCGCTGCATCTGGCATGGCACCTGCTTTCCCCGTGGGATCATTCTCAATCCAATTTTCAAAGTTGCGGGTAGCACCCTGCTCGCAAGTATAGTCGGCATTTTTGGGATCGGTCTTGAATGTGATTTCAGAGGAACACATTGGGCATTTCTAAAGCTTTCCGTCAATACAATGGCCATTGGAGATTGAAGTACCAAAAAAAAAAACACACGATGTAAAACCTAAACACCTTGATACCGTAGTATTCCTCCCCGACAGCCGTCTCTTTCCTCGCGTTGAACTTCTTTCCTTTATCTAAAGAAGTCCGTTAGTGCTGTATCCACAAAGTCTCCATAGAATGAGTTGACTTACAGATGTACTCTCCGCACCTGTTACACCTCATGGAGAACGGCGCCATCAGTCGAATGACCTGCTGAGGGTCCTTCGGCATCTTGCGCCGTTTGATCTTCGACGGATCAAAATCCGGAGGGAAGCTGTACAAGAACAGGTCACAGTAAGCATATTTCATATATGAAAAAAATAAGACAGTCGATTGATGAGAAGTGGCAAAACTTACTATTTCTAATGGTCGAAAACATCGATAGGCAAGGCGTACATTAGCACAAAAACGCTCTTCGATAATTACAGCGAAATGGCACTCACGTTCAAAACCTTTCGTTCAGACATCTTGAATTTTGCCTTGGAAAGGCTTAGAGAGAAGAAAAGGGAAAGACAAAGGCAAGTTGTATCTGGTCAAGTCTGATCATTCGCGATGGTGGCGGCAGCGGCGGCGGATGGAGGAAGGGAAGCGGTGGTGGCCGAATATAACGCTCTATCGAATAAATAAACGTTAAATAATTGTATCAGCCTGATTCAGGGCTGACGTTCCTCTCAGTCTGATCTCAGTTTTGAGTTGTCATGTATAGACTAAATGGAACATATCGACCACAGCACCTTCCATTCGTGCGTCGTCGTGGTAACGGATGCTCTTCTGTTGTATCGTATTGTGATGGAAATGTGAGTAAGCACGTGGTAACAGCGAGAGCAAAGCAGCAAGAGTAATTTTGTCGTTCTGTCGCATGGCGGGTGTCGTCGGGGTGTCGATAAAGCAAACAAGTCCGTGTTATCGGAATCCAACTGAAAAGATTTGCAGGCGAAGTGGGAAACGACGGTGCTGACAATGAGTAGTGATGATGGCCGTATTCGCTTGAGTCCCGGAATTCACATTGTATCCCTTTATAAATGGACTCCAGAATTCATTCCTAGCGAGCCTTGGTTTTGAGCCTTTTATCGCACTACGTACCGTGGACAGGTCACGCGTTGACTTCCTGTCGACCTCTCAATTCTACGCATAAAAAGGGATTTTCCCTGGCCAAATCTCTCTTATCTTTGACAAGCATCCCATCCATTCTCGCGCACCATGGGTCAATCATCAACTACTGCTGCTTCTCAGTCAGAAGCCCTCGCGTCTAAAGATTCTAAAATTGTCATCATCGGTGGAGGCGGGACGATGGGTTCCTCGACAGCTCTCCATCTCTCTAGGAGAGGGTTTACGGATATCAGGATTATGGATGTTTATCCCATACCTTCCAGCAACTCTGCAGGAAATGATTTGAATAAGGTAAGTACGAAGGTTACTCTACATCATATGAAACTTATCTAGAGAAATCGCTCGCGAAGATCGCTGGTGATGATCAAATTGGAACCTACGAGGGCGTCGCCGATACCCTGTGGGATGCTTGGAATACCGATCCTGTCTTCAAGCCCTATGTCCATCTTGTTGGCAAGGTAGGTTGGCCCGTCGCGCATGTAATTAAGTCAAGGCTAATCGAGCTATGAACCATAGTTGGAACTTACAGTCGATGAAACCGAAGCGAAGTTCTTGAAGGCCAAAGTAGACAGAATGCGCGCTCGGGGACGTACCGATGTAGAGTGGCTGGACAACGAAGAGGATGTTCGCAGACGTGCTCCTCATTTGAAGAACGCCGACATCAAAGTCAGCTCCTTTCATTGCACCATAAATTTAAGTAGTAGCTAATCGTCAAAGTAGGGCTGGCGTGGGCTTTGGTGCGGTAGGGGAGGGTGGGTCGCTGCTCGTGATGCCCTCGATTCTGTGGGCCGGGAGCTGGAGCAATTTGGTGTCAAGACTTCATTTGGTGCATCTGGATCTTTTGATTCATTGATTCTCATGGAAGATGGTAAGACAATAAAGGGCGTCAAGGCCAAGAATGGATCCGAGTATGAGGCGGATCTCGTCGTTCTTGCTGCCGGAGCTTGGTCACCTGCCTTGATAGACCTAGAAGGGCAGTGCATTTCCAAGGTGGGTGACTTATCGTCAATTTGAATCAGAGGTTGAACACAACATGTTAAGTGTTGGGTATATGCCCATCTTCAACTCACTCCGGAGGAAGCTGCCACTTTGAAGGGGACGCCTACCGTTTACAATAGCAAATATGGGTTTTTCTTTGAGCCTCGACCTGACAATCATCTCATTAAACTCTGCAATGAATTTCCAGGCTATACGAATTATCGAGAATGGACCCCCTTTGGAGCCACTACGCCTCAACGAATATCTGTCCCTCGCTCACACGCTGATAACCCAACCGACACGATTCCTACAGAAGTGCTCGAAGAGATCCAGCGCCTTGTCAAAATGTGCCTACCGCAGTTTGCCGATAAGCCCCTGATCAATCAATCCATGTGCTGGTGTACCGATACAGACGATGCGAACTGGCTACTATGCGAGCATCCCAAGTGGAAAGGTTTGGTGTTGGCTACGGGAGATAGTGGGCACACCTTTAAAATGCTGCCTGTGGTTGGCGGCCAAGTTGCTGACCTCATCGAAGGCAAAGTAAGTCATAGTTGCTTTAAGTTTAACCCTCAGACTAATACGATAAATCGCAGATGTCCGAGCAGAGAAAGTATGCTTGGAGGTGGAGACCTGGAGTAGGCGATCCCAACGGTACTGGAAGACCTGGTCCTTTACCCAAAGATCTCTCGGATGTGGACGGTTGGCGGCATGACTAGATGTACTGATGGTTCATAGACGTTAGGAGACATGTAGCGTCAACGTGTTGTCAGCATGGAATTTCACTGTATCTGTTGAAGTAAGCATGCGCGCAACTGCCACTTAGAACTTTCAACAAGCACACCGCAATCTGGCCGGAACATTCAGGAGTTCTTGTTGATTGCGGTAATCATTCGGTTCCCAGATCTTTCAGGAACGTCCGGTTTCACTTGAGCTATCGGGCTTTGAAGCCTATTATATGGACGAGATTTCCCTATTAATGATAAACTGGCCTGAAATATTTATGGGATTTGCGATACGCGTCCTGAGAAAATGAACTCTGTTTCGCGTTGTTTTGGTGGTTCGTCTACCCAAATTATCTTTCTTCGTTGCCTTCACTTTCATTTCACAATTTCATCCTTTGATTTCCTCATTTCTGCTCTATCGATGTCCTTATAATCCCAACAGCCATTCGCTCCTTGCCTTACAAGTTGGAAAACAACAGAAATCTCCTCTCCTCACGGTCAGCGACCTCTCTTTTCCTTGACGACAGACGACAGACGACATAAAGTTGAGACGATCTGTCCCTCCGTCCCGCTTGCCGATTTATTTTTTACATCAATAAACGCATTCGCATCTATAACCAATCCGTCTTGGGCCAGCTGTGCTATATAATTCCTTCTTTTCTATATCTGTAAGCTTCAGTGTTACGATCACGATGCTTCCCAGCTAACGTGATACACACAGTAGCCAAGCACGATTTTCCCACAATGTCGAGCTCTTTGGCTGCCCTCGATCCCGCTTCTCTTCCTCTTCCTCCTTCGGCCGATCCGCAATCCTCAGCACCTCCAACTCTTCCTGATCATCTTCCTGTCGATAACACTGCTAGTGAAGGTATTCAGACGGCAAACGAGCTCGACGCAGGAGAGGGGAGCTGGCCCTCAGCAGCACGAGATCTCATCCAGTCATTGCGCACGCAACTCGCTGATTCTCGACAACTTGTGTCTCAACAAACTACCAAGCTTTCTTCCCTTGCCGATCTTGCTGTGGAACATTCGCAGTTGAAAGACAAGCACGCATTTGTGTCTGCTGCCAAAGAGGCGGTCGAAAGTCAGCTCAAAGATGAGATTAAGAAGCGCGAAATGGCGGAGGAACAGGTCGAAATGCTTCGAGGTCAAGTGGAACAGGCTCGGAGAGGTGTTATGACATTGCAGAAACAAGAAGCGGAAAGGAAACGTCTGAGTGTCATGAGCGGAATGGGTCTGGGTTTGGTGCCAAACTTTGATGAGGAAGAAGTGTTGGTCGGGGAAACGTCGAAGAGGGACAGCAAAATTTCTCGTCGAACGAGTATGATGGGCAGATCGCACAGGAGGGTTAGCTCCCAGTCAGAACCTGCAGACTTCAGTGCTGCCGCAGAAAGGCAGTCACTTGTGTCCCCGAAGCCACCAGCAGCTCCTCGACTCTCCAACGGCCTTCGAGAGCTCAAACTTGCCGCAACTCCGGCTACAACCTACCCTGCAAGCCCTAGTCCTCCCTCACAGCCTACGCTACTTGGTCAAAGCAGCTACTTTGAGGACTCAGCTTCTCAAGCTGCCATTGCGTCAGCCAACCGGGAAAAGGCAGCCGCGACGGAAGAGGCTGCCCAACTTCGCTCTGAATTGCGCCAAGTTCAGCTCAAATTGGCAGAGAGCGAGGAATCGAGGGCTGCCACAGAAGTGTGCTTGAAGGCTCTGCGAGAATTTTTGGCATCCAACGAGGATAACGATAATGGCCAGAGTGCTGTGGAGGCTCTCAGAGGTCTTTCATTACCTCCTCTTCCAACAGATCGTGATCCAGACGGACAATTCGACCAGAAGGAAATGAAACCTACTGGATGGGGCTTCAAGCTCTGGTCAAACCGCGCTCAACCTCAGTCTCAATCTTCTTCTGAAGGACTCTCGCCCAGCCGGTCGCGCGCTACTTCTTCTGCTACTATGAACAATCCCTCTATCTCGCCATTAGCGACACCCGGGGAGGAGGGTGTAAGCGCTGGATTGGGTGGTTTCGTTAGCAGTTGGACGAAAGGGGTTACCCCTGGGGCTCCCCAGACGGGTGCTGGTGCAGTGAGTGGTGGATCCGGTGCGAGTGGAGCATTAGGAGCGCCGCAAGCGCCTCCTAGGAAACTGTCCGGAATGGGAGGCTTCTTCCGCCGTGCTGCTGCTACTCAACCTCCTCAAGCTGCGGAGAAAGAACTTCCTTTGCCACCCACGCCCACAAAAGTCCTGACCACTGTGAACGAGCAAGGAGGTGAAGTTGATCTCTCAAGCCCCGCTGTTGGACCAGAGGCAGAGAAGGAGGAGGATAGGCGTAAAAGCAGTGCAACGACTTTGAGTGATTTGGAGGCAGAGTTGGGTACTCCTCACGGAAGTATGGAGGAGAAGATGGAAGGAGAGATTGGAGAATTGAAGGGCAAGGTGGGAGAGTTGGAGAAATTGGACGAGGTTGAAATTTGATCTGGAATCGTTTATGTTTTCTGTCGTTCTGCAGGAGAGACTTGACGAGATCTATGAATTGTCATGTATGCCATAGAAACGAATTTTATTATAGAGAATCAAGGTCATATATGATAGACGAACAGCTATGAAACGATATTTGACAAATGATATTTGACAATGACGTGGTGGTAAGCCAGAAGAAAAAAAGCCCTGTGCCTGTCTGTGCATAGCATCATCTACTCTACTCTAGACCTCTTTATTGGAGGTCCATTAACTCCTCACCAAACAATCCACCTTCCATCTCGCCAAGCACATAGTCCAACATGTAACTTTCCTGCACAAGCTTGTCAACCCTGTTGAAATGCCTCTCAGAATATGGGATAAGCCCTTCGAGAAGATCCTTGATGCTTATAGGCGCGCCGAGAGACGGTCGTTCCTTCTTCTTCTTCTTCTTCTTTTCCTCTCCCTCCTCCTTCTCCTCGTCCTCATCTTCATCCTCCTCTTCCTCCTCTGAACGCTTGGGCAACCTGTTGGCCTGCTCAAACGCCGCAAGGATATCCTCCGCACTCCTCAATTTGAAGATGGCGTGCAAAATCACCTGCGCCACCGGTGCCATCTTGGCATTCGCATTCCAGTCTCTCACAAACTTTAGCAACCTCACCAACTCTATTCCAGGCAAGGTCTTCATAATCTCATCAATCTCTTTGGACCCAGTGATCCCTTGTTCTTCCTCTGTCAAATCGGGCTGACGGCCCTTGACGACGGTACTGAAGAGGTTGAAGAGACGTCCGGGCTGACTCATGGAGAGTGCGAGTAAGATGGCGCGGCGATAGTCTTTGAGAGCGACGTAGTTGATGAAATCCTGTTCGACCTGGACGGACTTGATGAGAGTGGCGTTTGCCTCGGATTGTTCGAGGAGAGAGGTGTCGTGCCAGATGGTGAGGAGGGAATCGGCGCCGGCGGAGAGGAGGGTGGATTCGTCGGATGAATGTGCAAGCGCCCAGATCTGCAAGGAAAAGGGAAAAATAAAAAAGAGATTAGTGAAATGGTACGTTGTAAGTGAGAGTAGGAGGCAACTCTCACCTTGTCTTCGTGATTATCCAACGTCTTTACACATTCTTCTTCCTTGATATTCCAGAGCTTCACTAACCCATCAGACGCAGAAGTCACGAGCTGTTGACCATGAGACAAAAAGTCCACTCGAAGCACAGAGTTGGTGTGACCCTCAAAAGTCTGGATATACAAGAGTCAGCAAAGTAACAGGGAAAGTCCAGGCCAACACACAAAAACGCCAAATGAAAACCAACCTTGAGACAAGTAAAGTCGTCCAAACTCCAAAGCTTGACGGTCCTATCGGCACTACCGCTCGCCACAACTTTATCATTCCTGCTAAACCTCACGGTCCATACACCTCTTCTATGCCCTGCACAAGTACCCAAAGCCTTGAAACCTCCTTCCGCACCTTTTCCTTCTCCAGGTACCTTGGGCGGGTTGAAATCAATGGCGTAAAGCTTGACAAGCTTGTCTTGGGAACCCGAGACGAGGAACTTGTCGTTGGGCGCGATATCGAGTGAGTTGATATCCTTTTCGTGGGCACGGAGGGTGGCCATCGACCGAGGGCGGATAGGAGACGGAGAAAGAGAGTTGGAAAGGGGAGTGAGATCCCACATTTTGATGGTACGGTCCTGACTTGCAGTGAAGAGGAACCGGGCATGACCGTTGTCGGAAGGCTTGCGCGCAAAAGCGACGGCACCGATCGATTCCGCGTGGCCTTCACAGATGGCGATGCATTTCCATGTATACCCATCGCCCTCTGCGCAGGTGGTAGGCGCCCATACGCGAGCAGTATGGTCTTTGGATCCGGTGACGAGCCATTGGTGGTCGGGGGAGATGTCAAGACAGAGGATCATATCGCTGTGTCCGGGAAGGAGTCGGGCATTGAACGAGGATGTGGAGTAGACTCGCAAGAGGTTGGAGTTTGTAGCGACTGCCATGTGGGAGTGGGGAATGTCTGGTGTTTCCGGAAGTGAGGAAGGGGAGGTGGTTGGTGCGGAGGGATGGGAGAGGAAGGCGACGTCGACGATTTCGTCGTTGAAACCTATAATTTGACGTGTTGAAAGGAGAGTGGAAAGGGAATGGAAGATGATGTTTTGATCGGCGTGGATAGATACGAGGGACGAGGAGGTTGGGGAGTACATTACGGAAAGAACGCCGCGCTGTTCGTCCTCGTCCAACTCTGTTTCATCGACCCCTTCGACGCCTTTCATTGTAGCAACCTGGGTTCCCTTGAGGACGTCCCAGACCCTCACCAATCCTTTATCTCCACCGGTGTAGCAAAGCCATCTCCCTTCGGCTGCACCAGAAACTTGCTCTTCTTGGGGCAATAAACCCAAAGATTCGACTTGCTCTTGTGCGATGATAGTTTGCACCAACTTGGGGCCCGCTGTCGCCTTTCCTTTACCCTTTTTGGCCAAAGCCGTTGTTTCTCCTGAAAGCATATCCCATACAAGCACGACCTTGTCTCGACCACCGGTGACAGCCCATTTGCCGTCGGGGGTAACATCAATCCCTCTAACGACAGAGACGTGACCCTCGAGCACTGCTTTAGGCTTGACCGCATTCCCACCACCGACAACACGGGCATTAGCATCTCGAAGATCATAAACCCGTACCCTGGAGTCGGTCGACCCAGTGAGAAGCTCCATACGACGTCGTTCTTCTCCAGAGATGATGGGGAAGTTGAAGTGTAATGCCGAAACGGGACCGCCATGTCCTCTGAACAGATGTGTCACGTATCCACCGGCCAAGTCCCAGACCTTGACAATTCCATCAGAGGATCCAGTAGCTAAAAGCGTGTTGTCGGGGGAAACTTTTGAGACGAGGATAGGAGCCGAGTGGGCTTTGTTGAGGATACGGGTGTAGGTTAATGAAGGGGGTTTGGGAGTAGATGAGAGGGGTGCTGATTCAGGAAGAGGGTAGTACCGGACAGTCATGGACATGTGCGATGTGATGAGAGTAGGTGGTGAAGTATGGTAGGAGAGCGAGAGGGACGTAATGGGTGTGCCGTCCTGATGAATAAAGTCAGTACATGGGATCAGATAGAGTGAAAAGAAATGCGATGAAACTTGCCCCTCGTATTCTAGCGATAGCCAACCCAGTCTGCACTTCCGTCACCAAGGCCTCTTCTCCCATGGTAGTGATTATCCACTGGCCATCCTTGGTAAGAAGAACGGGTCCGCCAGTATAGATAGGGCGGATGGACCGCGGAGACGGTCGGAAGCTACAGTAAAGGTCAGTGGATGTTTTAGGCAAGAAAAATTCGGCACCAACGTACCTAGTCTTGAGAGACTTTCTAGAGTGGGTTCCGCTCATTTTTGTGGTGGTATACCCTATAGATCGGGTACGTGAGAGTGTGGTTATGTTTGTATGCGAGTTTTTGTGTTGGCGGACAACGGTGCAGCTGAAGATTTATCGGGGAAAATGGTGACGTAACGAGTAGCGGAGACAAACAGGAGGAAATTCCCACGGCCGCTCGTTGCGGATTTGCTCGGCAACCACCCGCCCCGCCAGCTCCATTTCGTGGTTGTCCATTTCCCACTCGCTCTCCAACGCCCGCGCCCCTCTCCCCCCCCTCCCCGCCCCCACTCCGCCCACCATATCCCACAACATCCCCCCAAAGCGCCCGTCCCCCACCTGGCAGCAGCAGCAGGCGGGGGGCAACAGCAACCTTCGTCCCCTCAATGTCAGGGACGCATTGTCGTATCTCGACCAGGTCAAGGTGAGTGCTCTGTCGGAGCGGCGGTCCGGATGGGCGGCCCATTCGTGGGCCGTGCGATGGATGGAAGCGGATGCGGCGTGCACTGGTGGTGGATTGACCGGTGGAGTGAAAAGCGCTTTTGGTGCCGCCTCCACCGGAAAGAGAAGGTCTCCATAAAAGTGTCTGCATGCTTTGTGACGTGCGCGACTTTGCGAGGCGGGATCCGGGGGCGTATACTGTGCGGGAACCTGTGGAATGCGAGTAGAGAGGCATGGCAGGCGAGAAAACGGGTCACCCGCAACACCTCAGCCTCCACCGGCAGCTCCGGCTCCTTTTGCGGAAAGTCGGATACTAACACCATTGCAGATTCAATTCAACGACCAACCAGATGTATACAACCGCTTTTTAGACGTGATGAAAGAATTTAAAGGCCAAGTGTGAGCAGATTGATGCCTTTTTTTTCTCTTCTACTTGCGAGCCATGCTGACCGTCGCCGGTAGTATTGACACACCCGGGGTTATCGACCGAGTGTCAACACTCTTCCGCGGCCACCCATCACTTATCCAAGGCTTCAACACTTTCCTCCCGCCAGGATACCGTATCGAGTGCTTTGGAGGCGAAGGGGATGCTTCAGGGTTGATCACTGTCACCACACCTGCTGGAACAGTCAGCCAAATTCCTGGCAACTTTGCAGCTGCCATCGATCAGCGGGAGCGAGAAGCCCGTGAAGGTATCCAGGCGTCCGCCGCCGAGGTTACTGCTCGTGATAGCCGGGCGGGGTCGTCTGCGCCTTACCCTTCAGCCACGAGTCAAGGTGCTGCTCCAGCTCAACCTTTACCGCCGTTGAACGCTCTTCCGTCACATATCCCAAGCGGTCCTCCTCCTTTCCAAGGTGCTTCCCATACTGGCCGACAAGCAGCTGCTCCGCCACCTGCTCGCCAAGCTCCTGCAAGCCAGGGTCCCGGTACGCTTCCTCTGCCTCCTCACGCACAGCATCCTCTTCCTCCGTCGGGCCCTTCCACGCCTTCTGCAGCTCAATTCCTCGCATCTGGCGGACTGTCTCACGGCGCTCAACCTGCTCCTCAGCCACAACAAGGTGGCAACCGAGCCCCGATCTTAGAGTTCAACCACGCTATCACCTTTGTTAACAAGATCAAGACTAGGTTCAACAACGACCCCGAAACTTACAAGCAGTTCTTGGAAATCCTTCAGACATATCAGCGTGACACGCGGGACATTGCAGAGGTGTATGAGCAAGTTACCAAGCTCTTCACCAATGCTCCCGATCTGCTCGATGAATTCAAGCAGTTCTTGCCCGAGAATGGTACAGGCGGTCTGGGTATGCTTTCTGGCTCATTCATGCAAGCTGCTGGTGCCGCGCCTGTTGTTCCCGAAAAGGTCGCAGGTCAAAAGAGGGGTGCTGCCAAGGAGGGTAAAGAGATGGGTCAAAAGAAGCGAAGGACGGCTGCTTCGGGTGTCGAGCCTGCGACAAAAGCAACCCAGGGCAAACGCGCTCGAGCTGGTCAGAGGGAGAGTCCTTCTTTAGAAGACGTCGAGTCTGGACTCCCTGCTCTCACGCCTCAACAGCAAACTCTTGCATCCCCCGACGAAGTCGCGTTCTTTGACAAGGTTAAGAAATTCATTGACGACAAGGTGGTCTATCACGAGTTCCTTAAACTCATCAACCTCTTTGTGCAGGACATGATTGACACCAAGACCTTGCTCGACCGGGCGCAGCTGTTTATCGGGGATGCTCCCGAGGTTTGGGCAACATTCCAGAGGGTGGTGGGCGTCGATAGCGAGGGTAGGATCCCGCCTAACCCTGCTTCCATCCAGGGTGGCTACGGGTTTGGTGGAATGATTGGGATTGATAACTTGATGGTGGAGAACACCCCGATGTTGGACAGGGTCAAGCCTGATATGAACTTGGCGAGCGCCAACCAGGTTGGGCCAAGTTACCGCCAGCTGCCACGATCTGTAGGTCATATCTGTTTATCTTGTTTTCTATCAAGGCAGAATCACTAACGTAAAATGGGAAATAGGAAATCAACCTTCAATGTACTGGTCGGGATGCCATGTGTTGGGAGGTGCTCAACGATGAGTGGGTCGCTCACCCAACTTGGAACGCCGAGGACGTGGCACCGTTTGTCTCTCACCGTAAGAATCAATTCGAAGACAACCTCCACAAGTCTGAGGAAGAGCGCCACGAGTACGATTACCACATTGAAGCCAACCTGCGCACCATCGCTCTGCTTGAGCCCTTGAATAACAAGATTCAGACCATGGAGCCCGAAGAGAGGGCAAACTTCAACCTCAAGGCTGGTCTTGGTGGGCAAAGCAAATCCATCTACCAGAGGATTATCAAAAAAGTGTATGGTAAAGAGCTTGGGCCAGACGTCATTCGCGCTCTGCACGACAACCCTATTGTTGCTTTGCCCATCGTTCTTGAACGTCTAAAGGCCAAGGACGAAGAATGGAAACGTGCCCAGCGCGAATGGAATCGACTGTGGCGAGAGCAAGATGCCAAAAACTTTTATAAAGCTCTTGATTACCAGCACTCGGGTACGAAAGCCACCGACAAGAAAAAAGTTGCGCCTGCCAAGACGCTCATCAATGAGATTGAGGCACGCAAGGCTGAGCAGCTGAACCAGCGTTCGGCACTTGTCGATTTCCGCGTATGGAGGGCCAAGCCGCAGATGGAGTTTGAGTTTACGGATATGGATGTGCTCAAGGATTCGATGAAGCTTATCATCAGTTACCTCGACAGGATGCAGAGCAACTCGCTCTCATCTGCCGATCAAGTCAAGGTGGAGAGTTTCCTCCGCGACTTTGTGCCCATCCTTTTCATGCTCGACAAGGACGAGTTTGACGCCGAGTTTGGAGATGGCGAGGAGCCCAACAAGACACCAGAAGAGGAATCTGAAGATTCTGAAGGGGATGAGGAGAGCGGTAGTGCGGCAGATGACGCAGAGATCTCCAGTAATGCCGGGGGAGGTAGTGCCAGGGGCGCCAAGGGTGAAAAGAGACACGCCGCAGACTTGCGTAAGAGGTTGCTCAAGCAAGCTGCTGGGGATAATGTGAGCCGAGAATTATCGGTGACCACTACCGGCCCTACTGAGGATGGCCAGCTGCAACCATCTACGGAGCCTCTTTCTGGTGAGGTCACCCCACTGACAGAGAATGGCGAGCGCGCCGATACCCCCTTGCCCGTTCCTGCCGATCCCGAGGAAGTGGCGGAAGCGGTTGAAAAGGATAAAGCCGGGGCAGAGGCCAGCGAGCAGACGTGGGTCAAGATTGACGGCGTGGCCACGGAAAGTCAGCCCATGTCGGGGACAAGTTCAGTCAATGGGGAAAAGGAAAAGGAGCAAAGTGTAAAGGCGAAGAGAAAAGGCAACTTTTTCGCCAACAGCCATTTCTATGTCCTCTCGCGGTATCTTCAGGTGAGTATCGGTTTGAAAAATAAAAAAATAAAAAAACTACGGTGGCTGATTTCGAAATTCCAAGATGCTTTACTCTCGTCTCATGACTTGCAAGACCATCGCGTCCAAACTCGCCAAGGAGAACCGACGTCCCGTTAACCCGCTCGCTCTCAAACTTGGTCTCGTTGACCCTGTGACGCAGTACTTTGGTATTCTCCAAGGCGATAACCCTGCCGAACATTACTACTCTCATCTGCTGAGCTTGTTGGAGAGGTATTTCGACAATGAGATTGAGTTTGGAGCGTTTGAGGATGCGTTGAGATTGATGTTCACAAACGAGGCTTACCTGATGTTCAACTTGGATAAGGTGATTGGCGGTATTGTGAGACAGGTGAGTTTCAACATCATTTCTGTTAACACACAGACCAAAAGCGCTGATTTGAATTCAGATTCAAACGATTGTTGGCGACCTCAAGTCTCAAGAACTCTTTGCCCTGCTTCAGCGTGATCGTGCAAATGCAAGGACTTCGACCAAGAACCAGATTGCCTACAGAATGCAGGCTGAGGGCGTCCTGGGCGGCAACGAGAATTTGTACAAGATTGAATGGGTGAGTTACTTGATATTTAATAAACGAAAAAAAAGACGCTCATGATGCATGTCAAAGTTACCCGGGAAAGAGACGCTTACTATCCAGCTTTTGAACGAGGATGACCGTTCGGTGGACGATGCCGAAACTACGCAGGAACGATGGGCTCAATACATCGAATCCTTTGCCCTGGTATGTTTCAATTCCTTTTTCCTTTGTATTACCCCTGGGAACCTAAAACCTCTTTTTTCTTTTTTTAGACCCACCCAACGGAAGGTCTCCTCAAGCGCGTCGACTCGCCCTTCCTCCGACGAAACATTACAAAGGTCCATTCTCGCGAAGAAGAATTATCTGCTTCTGCCGGTCCGTCTTCTGCCAAGAACAATGTGGAAGCAAAGGACGGGCTGGAAATCAAGATTGCGTTGGGCAACTATCGAATGTTCTTTACCCCGGGAACAGAGGATTATTTCCACCGAGCGTACAAGCATCAACAAGTGCAGGCTAAACCCCGATCTCAAAAGTCTGTGGAGGGTGTCGCTGCTCCTGAACCTGAACCTGCTCCTGATTCTGAACCTGATTCTGAACCTGTTCCTGCCCCTGCTCCTGTTGCTCCTGCTTCTGCTCCTGATTCTGAATCCGCTCCTGCCCCTGCTCCTGATTCGGAATCCGCTCCTGCCCCTGCGCCTGTTGCTCCTGCGGCGGAAGTGCAGGAAAATGATGAGAGCGCAGATGTGGATGCGGGCGCGGAAGCGGGCGCGGAAACGGGTGCCGAGCCAAGCACGGTCGTGCCAGAATCTGCCGCTACTACAGCCGAGTAGACACGGAGAAAGAAAGAGAGAAATGTGTCTGGGGAGTTTGTATTGATTTTGTTTTTCATCCATTCTTCAAAAGTTACATGTAAAGCAAATTGAAGGAGGAGGGGAAAGGGGGCGGGGGTTGAAAGTCTCTTCTTTCTGTTTGTGTTGGCTAGTTTTGAATGTGGGCAGACGCTGATGAGTGATGGATGAGTGGATGAGTGGATGGATGAGTGATGGATGAGTGGATTGGTATTGCGAGGGGGTGTTCTAAAAAGTATTCTATACCCCGGGTGTGTTGTAGCTTTTTTTTTTCTATGAAAATGTGTGCATATCGTTTCTTCTCGCAAATCCAATTTTCACCCCCCCCCCGGCTAGAAATCCCAATCGCCCCCATCCAAATCCCTCCGCTTATCATATTTCGCCATACTTGGCTGTTTACCCTGTTCGTCCCTCATCCGACGGCTCACGTCTTCCATCCCCCGCATGGCGCGGAGGAGGTTCCCGCCGGCGAGGTTGGAGAGATCGTTCTTGGACCAACCGCGTTTGATTAGTTCGGCAAACTGTCCGGCCGGCCGGGGGGCGACGTTAGCAGGGGTAAAACGGCAAACGACAAAAGTCAGAGACGTACGAGGTAAGGATACTTGGAAACGTCTTCAAGACCCTTGGGCACTGATTCAATCCCGTCGTAATCTGATCCGATCCCGACACTGTCAGGCGCCACCACCCCCAAAACAGTCAGCGCTTTGAGAATCAAGTTTTTAAATGTGACGGGGTGACTCACTGATCCCTGCTAGTTTTATTGGCGATATACTCGATTTCATCAGCGATGTATGCGACGTCGACGAGGTCCGGGTTGGGAGAGGCGAATACGGGGAAGAAGCTGTAATGAAGCGGGGTCTATCAGTTTTCCGCTGTTAATTAAAGAAGCGTTACAGACTCACTTGACCATCACCACCCCATCGACTTTTCCCTTTCCGCTGCCCAACCTAGCCAGCACCTCGTCCGGTACATTCCTGTTCATCTTATTGAAATGCCTCGCACAGGAATGCGAGAGGATGACGGGTGCTTCTGTCAGGTCCAGCGCCTGGAGGGCAGTTTGGTCGGAAACGTGGGAGAGGTCGATGAAGATTCCGAGTCGGTTCATCTCTGGAACGAGTTCTTTGCCCAGGGGGCTCAGACCGCCCCAACGTTCTTTGACGTCTCCAAAGATACCGGCCGAATCGGCAAACGCGTTGTTACAGCTATGCGTGAGGGTCATATACCTCACCCCGAGCTGGTGGTACATTCTCAACACTGCAAGAGAATTGCCAAGCATATGCGCACCCTCCAGCCCGAAAAGACTCGCAATCTTGCCGTGCTTTATAGCCCACTCGACTTGGTCGGCGGTCCGGGCGACGGCGAATGTGTCGCTGTATTTGGAGATGAGGTTGTTTGACACGTCGAGCTGTTCGAGGGCGTCTAGAGCAAAAAGGTTAGTAGTGGAAAGGGGAAGACGGTTATGGGAAGGAGAATGTTTTTCGGACTCGCCTCGAACTTCAAAGGTCGGGTTCATAAAGTCGTCGCCATTCGTATCGCGGCATTCGGTAAAGCTATAACAAGGTCAAGAGTTTAATTGCATGGCCCATGGTAGTCAACGATTGAGAGGACTGACATGGACCAGAAGAATGCTCCCAGATGGCCCTCTCTGGCCCGAGGGATATCAAAGTGTCCGGGCTAGACACCATCTCGTCAGTTTTCTGTCTAGAAAAGCAAAGAAAGAGGCGAACGACGTACGAGGGCACCACGCAAATCAAACTTTTCGATATTGTTGCCGTAGACCGCACGGGCGAATTCGGGGAGGTCGATATGGCCATCGATCACCGGCGAGCTACAGCGCAGTCAGCATCCGGCCGGCTGCAGATGGAGCGGGATGTGCACGCTTTGAGGTAAAGCTTTGCCCTTTCGAGGACATCGCTGGGCTCCTTATGGGCATGCCGGACGACGAGGCCGACGGAGAGGCCGGCCGCGAGGAGGAGGAGGGTGGCGAGGGCGAGGAGGAGGGATGTCCGTCTGCGGGCGGCGGGGGGGGCCGAGACGGTGGACGGGGAGGGGGACAGCAGCGGGGTTTGTTCTGCCATCGTCGGTCACGGAGAGAGAGAGTTCTTGCGGTTGTTTATAATTATTTATGCCGCGCACGGAGATCGCCGATGGGCAATGACGGAGATCGCCGACGGCTACAACCCTTTTTTGTAGTAGTTGATTTCTTTGCATTAGATTCAACCACTCTACACCATGAAGCCGCTCCCCCGCATACTCACACGCCGCCTCGCCACCGCCCCCCTCCCCGCACTCACCCTCCGCTCTCCGTCCCCGCTCCTCCGGCCCCTCCACCCGCCAGCAGCGGCACCCGCTCCAGACGACTTTGTGCTCTACCCCAGCTTCCTCAGCGAGGACGAACAAGACGTGCTGGTCCGCATGGCGCTCTCGAAGCTGGGCCGCAGCCGGGCCGGCGCCGCGAGGAGGGCGAGGCGGCAGAGGGCTGGCGCGGGTGTGGCTGCGGACGGGAGTGGTAACGGTCTGCAACGCTTGTTCACGGGCGAGTACGCCTTTGAAGAGGTACGCTCCATTCCGTGCACGATAACTGTGTAGTAACGGGCATTAGGGCCACTACGATTCTGTCATCCACGGCTATCGCGAATCGCTGCTCTCCACGCTCCCCCCTTCTCCGCACCCTCTCCTCGCCCCTACTCTTCGTCGCATATACTCTTTGTTCTTCTCTTCCCTTCCCGCTCTTCCCCACTCAACCACACACACAGAGACACCCCTCCCGCCCGCAGGAACACTCACCCACATCCTCCACCTCTCCCCAACGGGCGCCATCCTCCCGCATGTCGACAACCTCGAAGCCTCGGGCCGGGTTATTCTCGGGGTATCGTTGGGTGCCGAGAGGACGTTGAGGTTGAGGCGCAAGCTGCGGGACGGCGCGGGGGTCGAAAAGGGGGAAAGCACAGGAGAAAAAGGCTGGGAGGTGAGGTTGGGTAGCGGTTCAGTCTACATCCAGCGGTACGTCCTTCCAGAGCTCTAGCCCCCGGGATTACAAAAATTCAACACCTATTCTAGCGACGCGATCCGGTACGGGTACGAACACTCCATCCTCCCGTTTGACGACCCGTCTTCCATCTGGGATGGGGAGAGGCTAGAGCCGGGACATCGGATTAGTATCATGATTAGGGTGAGTATCCCTCGAGTCATGCCGTTCAAAACGCTGACGATGCATGGTAGGACGTGCCGCCCAAACCTGATCTCTGAGTAGGTCACTTGGTAGTATTTGCATGAATTGCATTAGATTCATTGGACATGATCTTTGGTTACACTCACACGGCTTTTCTTGGGATCAGCATTTTTATTCATACAGATGGTTCTTTTAAGAAAAGGTTACAATAGTTTGAATTCTCTCCCTACTCCGCTTTCCCTTCCACTCCCTTCCTATGATTTCTTCAAAATTCAGAATCAGAAACGCAATACCGGTCCAACCTGACGCGGGGTGAAGGGGGACGAGGGGGAAACGAATGATGGCGCGATAAACAGGCCCCATTACAATGGCGTAGCCACCGGTCTTTCGGCATGACCGTCAAACGTTTCTACAAGATAATACGCCGTGCTGGCTGTTGCGAGCAGCGCAAGGCTAGCTGGAAAACGAGCGCGGGTCTTGACGAATCGTCTGTTTACCAAAAGAAAAGAAAGCGTCAGTTAATTTTCATGCTCTTGTTAGAGACGTAGAGGCGTACCTTATAGTGGGGTACATTAGTGCGGCCGAGCTTGCTGTGTGGGGTATGGATATAAAAGGAGATGAACCAATCAGCGCCGTCCCAACTCATCACCCCAATCCAAACACCCCAATCCAGACATCCTCCCCCAGACATCCCCCCCAGACATCCCCCAGACATCCCCCGACATCCTCCCCCAGACATCCTCCCCCGGATGGACTTACCAGCCGCACTCTCATACCCATAATCCATCCCATCCCGAATCCGCATCCCGCTAATCATCATCGCACTGCCGATACCGAGCGAAGCGACGAGCGACGGGAGAGACGAGTAGCGCGTGTAGGCCACGATACCGCCTGCGACGGAGAGACCTGAGAGCTGTGGCGAGAAGGGGGTTGGTCAGCGCGGTGGGCCGGGCGTGGGGAGGCTAGGGACGACGGAGGCATGACGTACGGCGTAGATGGGCTTGCTGGACTGTCGGACGCGGGGTTAGCTGGGTGTGTGGACGAGGGGCGGTTAATGTGCTTACCATTGTGTATAGTATAATGTGTTTGCGGCTAAAAGTAATGGCTGGCTGAAATAATCGCTGGACATGGTTTACACATGGCAAAATGGCGAGATGTCGTCGTAGGCAGGGTGACCATGGACCAAAGCCGCCGCTTTCCCGGCCCGAACCGGCTAATCCATTCACGATGACGCCGAGCGGCCATCCCCGACATCGCGCGTTTCTTTTATTAGAACGAGTGTTGTATCATTTTGATTTGCATGATTAATTTGCATTTTTTCAGTTTAAAAAAAGGTACATGATGCAACTACCTAGATTGCGTTCTCCAGACCAGCTTCCTGCACCAAGGAGAAAAACAACGATTCAGGCCTCTGCATGAGTACCTGCGGCGTATCGTACTCTGCCACCCGGCCTTCAGACATGACAAGCACGCGGTGACTATCTATGATCGTGTTGATCCGATGCGCAATCTGGCACAAGTAAAATCACATCAGCTCGTCTCTTTCTACTCTAAAAAAAAAGACGTACGGTGATAGTAGTGACATCTTTGAAATCAGGCCCACGCAAGATTTGCTGAACAGCCTCATCGGTTTCAAGATCGATAGAGCTAGTAGCTTCGTCCAAAACTAGAATCTTGGTCTTGCGTAGCATGGCGCGCGCAAAGCATAAGAGTTGACGCTGACCAGCACTCAAGTCTAAAAGAAAAAATAGCGTCAATGTCATCAACGAAAAAAAAAAAAAAAAAAAAAAAAAGAGAAAACTTGAACACGTACTGCTACCACCCTCGGAAACCTCGGCGTCAAGCGAGCCACCCATATTGTTCATGACATGGTCCTTCAAGTGGGCTTGCTCAAGAGCTCGCCACATATCGGCATCAGATGCGGACTCGGTAGGATCGATATTGTTCCTGCGTACAAAAATCGCAATCAGCTCTGTAACAGTAGCACATATGTATATATCTAAAAACCCACCTCAAAGTGCCTTCGAACAACTGAGGGTCTTGCGGGATGATGGAGACAATCGTCCGTAAGTCGTGCAAGCCAATCGTCGAAATATCGACACCGTCAATGAAAATCTTGCCTCCTGCAGCTTCGATGATGCGGAAAAGTGCCAAGGTGAGCGATGACTTGCCCGCACCCGTTCGGCCACAGACACCGACACGCTCCCCACCGTTGATCTTGATGCAAACGTCCCGAAGAACAAAATCAAGCTCCGGTCGGTATTTCATACTAAAGTGATCAAATTCGATCGATCCTTCTTGAGGCCAAGTAGAAGCCGGCTTGGTCTCGGGGATAAAGTCGGGTGCTTCAGAGTCCAAGTTGGCATACCCAAGCACACGCTCGACAGACACAATGTTCTGCTCCACCTCGGAAGCGCTCCGCACAAGCCAGTTCTAAAACGACAATCATCAGTTAAAAACCATATTCCCCCGGTCCATAACTTACAAGAGTACCGGTGACGGAAATAGTATAAGACATCAAGAGACCGACCAATCCCGCATCCACACTGTTGGACATGATAAGAGCCGCGACTGATGTGAGCGCGGTGGAGAACATGAGGCAACTACCCAGGAATTCAAGTCGGACGGCAAGCCATCGGTTGATAGTCATAGCCGGCATGAAACACGCCTGGTTTCGATCCACACGGGCTTCGTTGTTGGCAATGAATCGGGCAGATTGGCCATATCCCTATTTTAAAAAAAAATGCAAAACGTGAGTATATGGTGGATGGTTTTTTAATAAGCGCTTACTCGGATAACAGGCAGACCGGAAAGGGTTTCGCCAAAGAAGGAGAAGACGGGAGATCGAGAAACGGCGTCAAGCCGTTTCAGCTCTCGAGAAGTAGCAAGATAGAATCTGTGAGGATCATGCGTTAGCTTTCCCGCACACTAATTTTCAAGGAAAAAAAAAAGAAAAAAGAAAAAAGAAAACACCAACCTCATGACAATCCTGTAGAGGTAACCAAGAGGGATGAACACGAGCAACACCAAAGGCGTGCCCATAGCAATGACTACCACAGTACCGAGGACTGATACGGACTACTCTCCCCAAAAAAAGCCAAAAAATGTCAGCCGCAAAATCAAAACGCGCTTACCGCAATAACAGAAAAGCTCTTCACTTACAGTACGGAAGAAACCACCGAGAGCCATAATCAAGACTTCATCAATAACAAAGATATCCCTAGAGAACAAGTTGAGGATTCGTCCTGTTGGTGTAAGCTCGAAGAATGACAAGGGACTCTTCATCAAAGCCCCAAATGACCTGTCATGGAGACTCCTACTAGACTTGAGGGCACAAACAATCTTGAGCGTGGCGACGCTGACAACGTTGGCCACGGAACCAGAAATACCGACGATACCGTAGATGAGGAGGTATTTGGTCACACTCGGCATCTCGCCTGAACTATCAGAGTTGGCACTGGCCCAAGCACGAAGTACAAAGTTGGAAAGAATGTTCAAACCCTGCGCGAGACTCATCGCGCCGATAAAGACGGCAACGCCCCATTTGGAAGAGGCCTTGATGAATTCCCGGTAGACTTCTCGCTTCACGTTGCCCTTTTCAGAGCGTTCCTTTGGTTTAGCGCTTTCGCGTAGGTCACGCAGGGCGTCACGTTTGGCAGTACGGAGAGAAACGACAGAAGATCGACGCATGATGTCGCGGCTGAGCTGTCGGTACGCTTTGCGTTGTTTAGGAGAATCAGCGCCAGTGACAATCTCAGCTTCTTCGCTGTCTTCCACACCCTCTGGTTCCTCAACTACCACCACCTCCTCTTGTCCAACAACCGTAGGTGTAGTAGCACCAGAACCTTGTCCAGAATCTTGTCCATCGCCCATGGCAGATTGCTTGCCCAAACCAGTGATAAGCTTGTAAAGCTCAGAGGACGAATCGTTCATGGCCTCTTCATAAGTACCCCGCTCAAGCACAATACCTCTACGGAGAGAGATGATTTGGTCGGCCTGGGGAAGAAAAGTGACAGCGTTGGTACAGAGAATTCGGGCTTTTGAAGCAAGGAGACCGTTAGGCCCGATGACCTTGTCGAAAATGTGTCGACCGACATGAGAATCAACGGCCGCAAGAGGATCGTCAAGAAGGTAAATATCGGCACGAGCATAGACAGCTCTAGCAAGACAGATACGAGCCTTTTGACCACCAGAGAGGGAAACACCCTTTTCACCGACCTCGGTCATATCGCCGCTAGGAAGTACCGCAAGGTCTTGCCTCAAAGCACAAGCATCCAACACCTGTTCGTAAAACTGTTTGTCGAATCGGTGGCCAAACACAATGTTATCCTTGACAGTCGCAGAGAGGATCCAAGAGTTTTGCGAAAAGTATGCGACCTCGCCGCGGAGAGTGACAGAGCCGTCAGAGCGAGTCATTTCACCAAGAATCGCGCCCAACAGAGATGATTTGCCGTCACCAACTCGGCCGATAAGAGCGATAAGCTCACCCTTTTTAACTTCAAGGTCGATGTCCTGCAGGATGGGCTCCGTAGAGCCCTCGAGCCATCGGAATTCGCCATTCTTAATGCTAACAACGGTATCGCCCTTTTGAGGCTCACCCTGAGGATCTTCAGAAGGTCGAATGACAGTGCGGGCATTAGGGTTGAGTTCATCAGCAGCAAGGAAACTTTCCAAACGGCCGACTGAAACGGAAGCTTCGATGATAGAGTTGAGGATGTTGGCAAACATGGCCATGGGGAAGGAGAGAAGCTGGAAGAGAGAGATGGCGGGGAAAATGATCTCACTGGTCAAAGGTTTGTCGCTGGTGAAAGCAAACGTGGCAAAGGTAGAGAATGCAACAAGGAAGGGGGTACCTTGCCAGATAAAGTTACTTCCAGCCATGACGATACCAATCTTGCGCAACATCTTGAGTTCTTGGTTGTTACGGATGTCGTAGATCTTGTTGGCAAATGCCTGCTCCCAGCCGTACAGCTTGATAGACTTGATGTTGTTGAGGATCTCGTTCATGGTACGAGTACGAGTGTCCTTGACCTTCATTAATCGCCGGTGGTAGCGCTTATTGAATCGAGAAATGAGAGTGTTTGCTGGCAAACTGACCACCATGACAGCAACGCCCATAAACGCTTGCCAGCCGACAAGCCTGTAGAGAGAAATGAATGCAATGAGAATCTGCAAAGGTTAGCTAATTGCTCTTTACAGTCAAGAGCAGTGCTTACCTGGAAAGGGCCTGACCAAGCAATATGACCGTACTGACAGACATCTGCAATCCTGACGGCATCAACGCTCTGGAGGTTGACAATGTCACCAGTAGTCCTGCCAGACTTTTCGCCGTTGCTAAGGACAAGTGCCTTGCGGTAAATCAAAGTGACAAGTCCACCCCGGATACGCATAGTGGTGGTAAAGCATCGCTGGAAGTACTGGTGCAAAACGGCGGTTCCTACGTTTGCGCTGATAAACATCAAAACGGCAATAGCGTACCCAGTAACAGGCGGCATTGGACGTTCACTAGTGTAGCTCGAGACAAAGTTGAGTAACAACCTCAAAAGTTGAGGCTGCAGAAAGTTGATCATATCATACAAGGCCTTGAGGATACCAGCAACAATATAAGGACCACCGTAAGCCTTGACAAGGGCGATCTTGAGAGAAGCGCTCTTCTTTTTGCCAGCTTTGACCTGTTCAGCTTGCGATTTCCAGGTTTCCGCAAGACGGTTGGAAAGAGCTTCGGCAGAGTCTTCAGAGGGGAGCGCCCACATGTCTTCTTCACCAAGGTACTTGCGGGTACCAAGAGAGAGAAGAGGAGTGAGCCAAGAAAAAGTCAGAATTTCATAGATATTGGCGGTGGAAACGGGGCTCTCGACATCGCCGTAAGCGTTCTTGCCCGGCACAGCACCTTGGCCGTCCAAGTTCTCGATTCCATCCGCTTCTTCTTCCTCGTCATCCTCCAAGGCGATTTTGCCGTTTCTCTTCCAAGGAGCATTCCATCTCTGCCATTTCTTTTCAGGAGAGTATAGTTCGAGCAGAAAAGCGGGAAGAGCCGCAATGATACTTGCGAACCAGAAAGCCTGTCTTGCCAACAACAAGCGCCCTGAAGTAGAATGGGTAAGACCAGAGTTGAGGGCACCAGAAACGATCATTGTCCTAAGGCGGATGGCAAATACGAGAAGATAGGTGGGATAGAAGAGAAGAATAATAGTCGATGAAGTTCGGGAAGTGTGGTGGTTCAAGGCGGTGAGGTGGATAAGCGATAAGAGAGTCACGAAGAGCAGCAAGTAGTGGGCGGCGGAAAGAAGATTTACAGAGATGTTTTTGAATGTAAGGCATAATGAAACTAGGGAGAAGACGGCAGAAGCTGCGAGGAAGCCCTAAAAAAGAATGAGCCATGATAACGCACAGACATGGAAGCCAACGTACCACCTTGGTGGAGCATATTCTCTCACTTCTCCTGGACCTCGTAATCCATGCAAGACCACCGTTCAGTCCGCCTTTCTTGAGTTGTCTTGTGATTCTCAAGATCTGGGAAAGTGCGAGCAAGGTGAAGAAGGCGAGAGGGGCGGGCAGTAAAACGGCGTGCTCGAAGCACTGGGTAAAGTCGAGATCCCTATGGGACGAGACAATTTTTGGAGGAAAGGTACAGTCATACGGGCGGGTGTGCTTCGAGGCGAAGGCCTCGAAGGCTGCTTGGGCAGTCATCTAGAAGTTGGCGAAGAGATTAAAAAAAGTGACTGTAAGGGCACGCTCCGTCAAGGTCGAGCGACAGCCAAAGTATCTTCCCGACTGGCCGATCTGTCAATAGCAAACTAAAGAGCGTACTATGTAATTGAAAGTGGCGAGGCGTCTTTTCCAATGATTGCTATCCACGTTAGCTAAAGCTACAGGAAAGTGACAGGGATGTGGATGAGCGAGGGAAAAAGTTATCGAAGATGATAAAATTGAAGAATTGCCTGTTCATCCGTCATCCATTGCTGCGTCGCGACGATTATTAGATTTATTTATTATGCGACCTTCGGTCACCGGTGAGCGACTGCGCCCACAGTGCCATTTCCCAAATAAAAACCCCCCGGAACCTGAATTATTGGTAAGCAAAAATTAATTAATAAACATTACGTAAGTGACAAATCGCATCGGTGATCGCCGAAATCTGGCGATTATGCGCGCTTCACCTCGACGATGACCATCGCACGACCACCGATCGAACATTCCTTCCCTTCGGCTTTTATAACCTGTCTTATCATTCCATTATCCTCGTTACTCACCTCCAGAACAAATCGCAAAATGCCTCGCGAAGCTCCGATGGCCCCCGTTTCCCGATCAAACCGCCCTAGTATCGTAGGCCCTGACGAGCCTGAAGCTCCGTACCCCCTCAAGCTTGAAGGGACCGTTACCAAAGGTTTTGGTAGAGGTGCGAGGTATCTGGGGATCCCCACAGGTATGACTTGCTTCCCATGGTGTGCCTATGGTTTGCTGACGAATACCTGACTGCTCCAGCCAATCTTCCAGACGAGTCTTTGGGTCCACTCAACGATCTTGGTCTTACAGGTATCTACTACGGCTTCGCCCGTGTTCATCCCTCCTTATCCACCCCTCTCCCATCCGCCCTTCCTACCCCCGTCGTCTCCAAACCCTCTACACCTGGTCCTGAGGGCAAGAAAGTCGAGAGCGAAGCTCAATTGGAGGCGTTACCTACCATCACCGCACCTTACCCTCCCGAACACCACGCCCAGAGATGGAGTAAGGAAGATGAGAAAGTTTGGCCGATGGTGATGAGTGTTGGGTGGAATCCTTACTTTAAAAATGAAAAAATTACCGCTGTAAGTCGTGCCGCATCCTTTATTAAATACCAAATGCTTACGCTGGAGAGTAGGAAGTGCATATTATGCACCCCTTCAAAGCTGATTTCTATGGACACCACATGAGTATCGTTATCCTTGGATATATCAGGCCCGAACTTGACTACGTCTCTAAAGGTTAGCTCACCCCAACCATCCTCTCTGCTTTTTATTTCCCCTGCGGACGATCTTTCAGATTAGAGGCTGACTTTATTACCCTCTCCACCCATTCTCAACTTCCATCTCACCACACCCTCGACTTTTGACTCATTCCCATCCATTTTTTTCCCATTTTCACAATGACTAACCAACCGCACCGAACCACCAACCCAAAAACAATGATGCAGAGGCCCTCATAGATGATATAAAAACAGACGTTAAAGTAGCGCTTAACTCACTTGCCAGGCCCAAGTACGCCGATTTCGCCCATGACGAGTTTTTGTTCAAACAATCTCTGTTCACAGCCGGGCAGTCACAGAACAATCTGGGAGTTTAAATCCTTGTTGTAGGAAGCGCCATCGAGCAGAGGGGTAGAGTACGTTCGCATATTCTGAAGGGGGGAGGGACTTGCCGGAGGGAGAGTAGTCGAGAATTTTCACGTTGTACGAGTACAGATAACCCATAAACCATGAGCCATGATGCTAGATAAATAGACCCAGAAGAGTACAAATTTATGGACATTTTTTTGCATATCTGCACTCCATCTCCTTTTCCCCATCTGAATAAATCACTACGGAAAGTCATGAGATATCATGCAGTTCATAAAAATTACGTTATATAGAAGCGGAAATTGCCAGCATTCAGCATCACCTATGTCTAACACATGTGGCCTGCGAGACTATTTGGGGTTACTGGTACGTACTAATCCAAAAATCCGAGAGCGGCACTTTGTCCGTTTTTGCGTGGCTGCGAGAAAAGGTTTATGCGTTACTTTATATATGAAGGCCGGAACTGCTTCTCTTCTGCGTGGCGGGTCGTGCGTACGAAGATTTGAAGGTGATTATTTGGTACAACAATGATGGTCTACTTCACAGATTATTCTCTTTTCTTCCTCCCACTCTACCCTCTTTCCTCCACCAACTTTCTCCCTTCCCAAGGCTTTATCCAAGCACAATTCTCCCATCCCTAACCAGTCCCGCTGCTTCAGCATACCTCTCGACCCTTTCCACTTGCACCTTGTACCCATCTAACAATCTCTCCACCCATCCACCAGCCGGGAAACTTTTCGACCACTGGTTATGGAGATGAATCGAGTACACATGTGATGATGTTTCTTCTAGCAGTTCCCTACCC
>NC_009179.1:381645-441645 GCF_000149385.1 Cryptococcus deneoformans B-3501A
AGGCTTCTTACGATGTCCTCTCCGGCGCCATCACCCGATACGCTGGTGCCGTCGGCTTCTCTGCCCCCGAGTACGCCGTCACCCTTCACGGTCTCGGTAACCTCTCCACCTTCGCCGCCTCTTACTACCACAAGGTTTCCAAGGACGTCGAGGCTGGTGCCAAGGCCGTTTACGACACCAAGTCCACCGCTGGTAATGTCTCCCTCGAGGTCGGTGCCAAGACCTACCTTGTGAGTTGCATCTATATATATCTTTGTTATTTTTTTCACTAATTTTATCTGCCTAGGACAACGCTGCCTTTGTCAAGGCCAAGATCAACAACGCCGGTGTCCTCTCCCTTGGTTACACCCAAGCTCTCCGACCCGGTGTCAAGGCGTCCGCTGGTGTTTCCGTTGACACCACCCGTCTCAACGAGCCCACCGCTGGTCAGGCCGCCCACAAGGTTGGCGCTTCCATTGTTTTCAACGCTTAAGGGATTCAGAAGGGATGAAAGTACAGATATGCATTTATTTGCGGGATACATAAAGATTCTGGGATCGTGCACTTGTGAATTGACTTAAGAATGGGGGTCTGCGTGCGCTTTCTGTTTATGCCTATTCGGGGTGCCGATGGCGTTGCGCGTCGCGAGGAGAATCGGATTTAACCGTTAGCTCCGGGGACATGTACCGGAAAGTCCGGAACGTTTGTTTTGACTGTTACGTAAATATAATTATTAGTCTCGGGGGGCTTGTTGCTTATGACTTGCGAGATGAATCTTTGCAGCAAAAGTTGGATATCGTCTTTTGGAAATATATTCATCTCGTTTCCTTGTACGCCATGGCCCAACAGCAACCGCAGTTGAAACTTCCACCGAGGGCCCGATACGCAGCCAATAACCGTAAATACGGCACACCTCTGCCTATCCTATTCCCCTCTTCCTCCTCCGCATCTTCCAAATCCATCCTCACATCTTTCCTTCCGTCTCTATCCTCTGCTAGAGTTGAAATCCAGCATATCACAGGCGAATATGATCCAACTACAGGAAGTGTATGGATAACAGACCCGAAAATGATGGATTTGGCTTTTCAAAAAGGTTTCTTTGGGAAAGGTAGCCTGAGTAGGAGTGAACCGAGTTGGCGGTCGAGGAGGATTGGATTGTTGAAAGGTGGTGATAGTAAGCTCTATTCATTTCCTTTGGTCCAACCTAGGATTAAATCAGATTGGAAGGAGGGATAAAGACTAACCAGGAGTTTTGCTTGTTCAATATGCAGCTCTAGCGGCAGAGCAAATGCGCGAGAAGAGGCGATTAGAGCGTAAGCAATTCAAGATTGATAGGGCGCAAGCAATGCTGGATGCGGCCAAAAAGGCGGAAGCCATCGTAGCGGCTGCAAAATCTCAACCGGAACCGAAAGCGCAATCTCAACTTCAACCTGGTGATAACGAAGGGGACGATGTAGAAGATGGCGAAGGAGAAGGGGACGAAGCAGACGTCTCGCTCGTGGTCACTCCCGATAATGAGGTCGACTTGGAGGGAGAAGCGGAAACACAATCACAATTACCAGCCGGGGGAGAAGCATTGGCCAGCCAAAGCCAAATCGAGATTGATCCACTCAGCTTGACGCCGCAGACGTTCCTTGTCCGACCGACAAGGCCGGATGCGAATCGGAATAGGGGGAGAAATGCTTTTCGTCGGCGACCCCCTCAATCTCAGGCTCAAGCTCAGGTTCAGGACAATACTGATACATCTGTGGCCACTCCCGCCGTTGTTACCGCACCCTCGACCGAACAAACTACCCAAGCCCCCGCCGACGCTGACGTCGATATGGAAGCCGAAGAGGACCTATTTGACGAATCCCTCGTTGAAGAGATGGAATATCTCCAACTCTCCATCGAAGAATCCCTCTTCCTCTCCCTAGCCATCGGGGTGCTTCGTGTGTACGATCCTTCCACTGGCATGTACCTCACCCCGACATCGAACTCTGCGGATGCAGGCGAGCTATTGAAATTGCTCCTCCCTAGGCCCTCACCGTCTTCACCTCTTTCTGCCCAATTGTCTGTCTCTGAGGGTAAAGGAGCACCGTTATTGCCGGATAACCCTGCACTAGTTAGTTATGCGGTGTACCACCATTTCAGAAGTCTGGGCTGGGTTGTGAAGGATGGCATCAAGTTCTGTGTAGATTGGCTTTTGTACCGCCGAGGACCAGTGTTTTCCCATTCTGCGTGAGTTGTCTCAGATTCTTTCAGATAAAAAAAGTTGGAAGCTGATTTATTCTGATCGGTACACCTCTTTGGGTAATCGCATATATCTATGATTTAGTTTCGCGTGCGTTATCATCCCTGTGTATGCTGATACGCATGACCAAGCGGTTTCACCGTATGGGGGGGAGGATTGGTATGAAGAAAAGATGAGTTGGAAGTGGATGAACACCGTTATCAGGGTGAATGCGCTCGTACAAAAGGTATGTTTCTCTGTTTTCACGTCTCCCTCCATCCACCATTCATACCTCTCCTCACCGTCCAATACATTGCATTTTGAAAAAAAGCTAATCTGATCACCACTCTAAAAACAAATAGAACGTCATCGCAGTTTATATCACTATACCGCCTATTTCTTCCTTCCCATCCAACTTGAAGTTAGCGGATGGCACCCTCGATCCAAAGAAGAATGATCTCAAGAGTCTGTTAAAGAGCTATACCATTCGAGAAGTAGCGCTTGTACGTTTTTTCTTCTTCCTCCCCGTCCTGTTAGCTCGTGTATGATATTTCCCATGGATTGAGCTGACGATGTCTCTTGTCTTATGTAGACGAGGTTTGGAGCTACAAGACGACGTGATTAGAATGACATGTATAATCCAATGACGACGAGTTTCTGATCATTCTGTGTTGAGCTTGGCCAAATATCCAGTAATGAAGTCCCTAAAGTCGGCCCTTCGTCACGAAACCAGTGTCTTGTTTCTTGTTGAACAATGCCTTTGAAGGCAATAAGCGGAAGCCAGAGTAGTAGTTTGCCCTTTTGTCCTGCCATCCTATTCCCTTACACACTGACGACCCATGCCCATGCTTTACAGTAATGTACAATCTGCATATGCATACATAATAGTAATGAAATTTCCTTCAATGTCTTGGTTGTTTCATTCACATTTATTCAATATCAGACGTCTACGTCCTAGTCATCGATACCGCCATCCTTAGACTGCTTTTGATCATCGTTTTGAACGGTCATTTCTTGTTCTAAAACTGACCTTAGCTAACTAGTCAGGCCTTAACTTTTTATATTTGAAACGGGCTATTAGGAATATATATTATTAGTACAGAATCTACAGAAATGCCAGAAACGCGTGATAAAGTGGTAAAAAGTGCATGCCTAGAGAGTATTTGAGTGGGCGTAAAGACATGTCTTCAGCCAATTTCAACTAAAAGATCAGGAGGTTTATATAATGCATGCATGTTACTGTTGGAGGATGCACGGGCCCGAGAGCATGTTGACCATACAAGATTGAGAAATTATCATGAGTTTTAACCGAGTAATATGGAAATGAAAAACACATAGAATGGGGCAGGTCGGGGTAATAAGAGCCCGCTAACGCGACGTTTTGCCCCAAGCACTTGGCATGGTAGTCACTAAGCGTGGCTGGGGAGTAGAAGATGGTTGAACGACGCTGCTGAGGAGAGGCTTTGGGATACGTGTGTCGATACGGCGGCGAATTTGAACAGATCGATTGGGCTCCTGATCGATTAGCTCGCGAGTCAGGCGGTAATGGTCTGCAAGAGCCATGACGAATGTCCTCTTGGCCGCTGGCACTAAAAGAGATATGTCAGCAATAAAATTGAAGGAGGTAAAAGGTTAACTCACTGTGAGGAAGAATCATCATCTGCCTTGGTCCTTTAAAGAATTCTTCAAATGTGGTCTCCACCATTTTGACAAATTTGTGGTTTCCAACCGCAAAGAGTTTCAGCTCATCTTCATAAACTTCCTGGTTCCTCTCCCCTGGCTTTATGCCCAAAGCATCGGCCAATCGCGCATTACGTTGACGCACCGAACATTCCGAATTGCACTTGAGCTGATCAAGTTCTCGGCTCCTCGGGTTGGCTTTGGATGCGCCACATGAAGTGCGGCTTTGGAGGTGGCCGCAAGCACAAGTCTGGGTAATAATAGCTTGACATGGATCATTTTCCGGGCACTTCGCTGGGGCATGGCACGTCGCTGTACAAGGATGCTTGCAAATTGACTTGGGTTTGCCACAAACTTGATTACAGGAATCGCACTCTCCAGGTCGATGACACAGCTTCTGGCATTTGTGGAAACCACAAGAGAGAAGTTCGCCGCAAGGTTGACCACAGGAAACGCGGTCCTGGGAACATCGTACATTCTTGACAGCAGGATCCTTACCACATGCACATGGTTTAACAGTGAGGTAGGGACAAGGAGGGCATTCCTCCTCTTCATGACATTGATGGGGTATTTTTGGATGACCACAAGCAAATGCGGGTCGAGCACAAGGGAAAGCACAGTTGATCTTGGTGCCACATGCAACAGGAGGATAGACGACTGTTCGACCGCAATGGCAAACCAGCTAGGAAGAAAGTCAGTTGATCCCTTTATTTCCACATTATCACATACCTCATCGTAGGAAGCCTGAAGACATCGACCACAAGGACCCTTGTGATCAGGTTTGGGACATGAGTGTCGACCACAGCTCAGAGTCTTGCCACATATAAGCTGGCATTTATGCAGATCATCATCAGGGTATATGTCGTTATCTTCGTTACGCTGTTTTTTGTTTCGGAACTTGACTTGTTCCCAGAGAGGACAACATAATCGACCACATTCGTGACGACCGCAGCTTCAAGCAAGAGTCAACTAAAGCTTTACATGATCAATGATAATAAATCAACTTACTTTCTCAACGCTTTACAGACTCTTTCACAAGTTACGTCACCGAGCCCATTTGCCATTCTTTCCCTCAAAACGTCACAAGGCACCAAGATTTGACTCTGCCCACATCGGCATGACCTAACAATTTCTTCGTGACACGGCGGGCATTCACCAGAATGACAATTATTTGGACAGGGGTGGCCACATGGTCGCACCTTGGGACATCGTTTCGCACATGTTGGGATGGGCGCGAGGCAGTCTGGTCGAGGGAACCCAGGAAGTGATGAGAGAGGAGTAGCTCCACAGGGACAGTGGGTCACGATTGATGGAGAGAGAGGACAAGGGTAAGGTGTAACTGCGTGCGGATGACAAGTCTATCGTCAAGTTAGCTCAGAGCTTGAACGAGTTGGTAAGATTGGCTCACCTCATGACACATGTGAATACCACAGTCATACAGCTGCTCGCATGGCTTTCCACAATTAAACCTCCCTTCCCATGTCTCTTCTATTCCTTCATCTATCAACCGCGCGCAAAGCTTTCCCTGTGATCTATTCCATCCGCATTCCACCTCTTTCTCTTCTTCACCACAGTAACACTTCACGACCTCCTTCTCCATACATGGCTGACAAGGCCCATAGTGGCACAGTTCGGGGCAAATATGATCCTTATGACCACATCCAAGAGGTTTGCCACAGGTATCGTCGCAGACAGGAGACAATGCAGCATTATTTGATGTAGCGGAAGAGCACTTGACAGTGATTGGAATGCTGTGAGAAGGGCACGGTACAATAAGTGCGATATTGCAAGGAGGACATGGACCAGGATGACATGGCAACGGACATGGATGCGCGCATTTTTGCCTTGTACGACCGCAAGAATCACCACAAGAATGAGGGGCGGAAAGTGAAGTTGCAGGGTGTGACAATCGACCGCAGAAGCAGCTGCATTATTGTCAGCACAGATCACATCCTATCAGTACGGACTCACCGATAATCTTTGGGGGCCTCCGAGCGTCTCTTCTGGCAACCTGGACATCTCCATACAACTTCTTCTGGTTCTTTCAAACCACCACGCACCCTTTCATCTTCTTCTTGCAAACTTCTTTCTGCCCAGTCCTTGACACATTCAAGATGGAAGGGTGTGTAGCAAGCTGAATAATGCGATGCTGCTGAAGTTGAGCCAGTGATAGGATTTGGAACGAGAGTGGCGGAGTTTACCTCCGGTGGTCTATCAGGGGGGAGGCAACACCATATAGCTTGCGAAGGAGTGATAGAATTAAAGCACTACTTCTGGTCAAAAATGAATCAAGTGTTGCATAATGAGCAACTTACAATAGGACATTCAACGAATGGGCGATTTCTGAGGCCCTTGGTCAACCTTGCCACCAGATCATCTGATTCCTGCGCCGCCTTCTTCCGTTGTTTCTGTTCAGCTCTTACAACGCCTTGAGCAGGTTCATCCAGCTTCCCAGGCTTCAATGTCCTTCCATCCTTGGGATTCATGGAGGTGAGTTTTGTGGATTGCTCAAATGCTGTCCTTCTGCTGACAGACGTGGATCCAGTTTGCCGCGCGACGATATCGGACTTCTCCTTCTTGGGGGGTTTCTTCCTACTTCTCTTCTCCTTAGAACCTTCTGCAAAAGCTTCTTCCCGAGAAGGCAGAGGATTCTCATCAAGCTCCGATGCTAGCAATGCAGCACCTGGGACGAATGCAGGCGCAGAAGGATCCATGGGTGCAATTTGCTGTAATTGTGGAATCTTGACAGCTTTTAGAGTACGTTGCATTTCAACAGAAGGAGCAGCACGAGTACGTGATTGAAGGTCGGGAAGAGGTCGGGAATTCGGCGTACGACCTTTCCCTCGGGAGGAATTTGGCGTCACGCTTTCGTCGGTAACAGAAACTCCATCCTGAACCACGCCGTGCTTTTGCCTGCCATTGACTCGAGCATGGGAACGATCATTACCATTCATTCCGTTACAGTTGGCTTGACCGTTGACGCGCACAACCAGCGAAGGTTTGTTGAACCGTTGATTCTGTCGTGGATGCATTCGGGCGACAGGGCCGCCGGGAATTGGCACATTGCTTGGGCCAGGCGGAACGTTCGATCGTTGGGAGCCCGATTGAGACGATTGCGTGCTTATTATTGATGCTTCATCCTCGCCAACCCAAGGGTTGAGGCTGTAGTCGATACATAACTTCGACGGACCTGGTGCTTCTCTACCTTCGCCGTTTTGAAGCTCCCTCGCCTTCCTGCCGTGTGGTATATCTTCGGACAGCTGCTGAAAATTGGATTCCCCCCCGCTTCCGTTCACATGTTTGCCCTCCTCAGGACCTGAACCACGCCTTCCACTAGATTGAGAAGTTGTCGCGCTTGATCTGGCAATTGGCACAAGTCCATCCCCATCCAACTGTGACTTCTCCCCTTTCGCAGCTGTTCCATCGACAACAATTTCTCGCCCCTTCCCCTTATCTCTCCGACCCTGGCCTCCGTTACGGTGGCTGTGTCCATTATTGCGCCGGTAATGATTCTTTTGATTCAGCAAGAATGCGCCATCGCCCGGTACTGGCCCTGTTTGTGTGGGCGTATGTGCTGTTGTTGCCGCAGGAACCGTTTTGGACATATGGGGAGGAGGCTGACGGGAAGGAGTAGACGATGACTCTGACATTGTTGACATCGGCGCTGTTGAGCTTTCAAGAAAAGAATAAGTTCTCTGCCAAGTGGCGATAGTATCAAGAGATGTCAATTGTAAAGTCGGGGTTTTAACTTTTTTTGCCGTCCGAAGCCCGGTTTTCTAAAAACTTTTGAATTACAAATTAAAGGGATGAATAATCAGTGGGATGCCCACTGGAGAACGAGAAAAAGATACAGAGGTGAAAAGAAAAGTCAGGAGTCAGAAAAACTACAGCTCTGCCTGACAAACTAGCACCAGTCGACTCGCCTTTCGTCGGAACCGCGTACGACAGAGTTATGGGACCAAAATTTCTAGACAGAAGTTGTGACGCAGGAGATTATCAGCTCTTTCTTTTTTTCTTACAAATCGAATGGCAAAATAATTGAACATTCAATGCAAAACGTTATTCCAAATCCCAGAAGGCAGTGAAACATATCAGATCAGTATTGCGAGCGATTACAAACGCAGGTTTACGATAGGGAGGCTAAACCTCCGAAAATGCTCTACATCATCAACCGCTATATACAAAATCGCATTCAGCATGCTCTTTCTTCGACGTTCCCCCAATTCTTCGCTCACTTTTCCCCAACTTCATCTTTGCTTTTATCCTCGTTTGCCTCACCATCAATGGCCCCTTGGTCTAACTTTATGTTTGTAGACTTCGATCCCAAAGACGGCTTGGGTTTAACAGCAGTTTCGGCTTCGCGCATGCCAACTGGAATGGTGATGGAAGTCTTCCCAACAAACCATGCAGGCACCCAGCCTCGCTCACCAGTTTCGTTACGAATTCTATGAGACTCGTCAGTTAATTTCATCGATCAGGGCAATTTGTACAGCTACTCACACATAGCTCCTGTTACCGGCGTATCTGGTCATCATCCGACACACTGCTATCTGGGCTGTGAAACTTACCAATGACAATATTTCTTGTAGACCCTAACCTTCTCTCCCTCTTTCAGAGTCAATTCGTCGTCCCCCTTTGAGTCATAATCCATCAGCACAAACCCAGCATAACTACTTGAGATGATATGAGAGGGTGGAAGAGGAGCTAAACCGGGGTAGGGAGCGATTTGTCCGTCAGGTGAAGGTGAGATGATCGACATAGGTTGACTGAGCTCAAGTAGACATCCTACAGAGCTTATTTAGGTAGTTATACGAGGGCATCGACCAAGCTGCTTACCTGCTGGTACCCAGCCTTGTGTATAGCTATTGGGTATACCTGTCGCATCAGGATCGCGATTGACAATATACCAACCCTTATTTTTAGAACGAATGACATATGTCGACCCACTATTGCCGCGTTTCAGCTCAAGCGACTTTCAAGAAGCCGGCAAAGATGGCACTTACACAGGCACGTCAAACTCATCTTCTCTATCTCGACAATATCTAAAGATAATCAGTTCTGCGATTACGGCGTCATAGTTCGTTAACATACGGGTAGATAGCCACTCCGTATGTCACATCTACCACCGAACCATCGGGATCAACCAGCTGCCCATTTGGCGCGCGCCCTCCGCCGTCTCCATCTCTAAGCCCCGGGCTTGGTAGTTCGGGGAAAGCTGTGCCATTCGGTGTTTGCCCATCTTCCGTACGAGGAATATCAGGTTTGAGGGTGTTGGGTTTCGTTGGGGACAAGGAGGTCTCAGTGGCAGGTTTGATCTTTGGGAGAAGAGTAGCTGTGGTGTTGGGAGGAAGGCCAAGCTTTTGGGCTTGTTTTGTATGGGCGACGTATACGGGTGATTTTATATCTTTCTGAAGGAAGATCAGCTCCTTTCCAATGTTCACAGAAGGTGACTGACAATGTGACGAAGCATGAAGACTGGTTTGTGACCTGTTTCTTTTAGCTTCTGAAACAGTAACAACGGCTTCTCATCGTAACTCAGGCACCGTTCTGCAATAGAGTTAGACAAGCCCCTATTTGTGAGGATTTTGCTCACCCGTAGACTCTCCGGTACTATCGTAACAAATGAATAACGCATATAGCCGCCAATCATCATTAATCTTATATTTTTTCAAAGCTGCAGGCAACACTTTCCAGCAGGGATCCTCTAAAGTCACTCTGAAAGATTTGGCGGCGCTTCTCGCTGCATCCTTTGCTCTCGATCTCTCTCTATCTGATGGGTTTGCGGAATGAGTTGACGGCCCTGGGACAGGGGCCGAAGATGATACAGAAGGATATGACGAGAGTTTGGTGGAAGAGGCGGAGAGGGATTGTGATGACAATGCAGGTGGAGTCATGCTGGGAGAGCTGGAAGTACTGCTGGCGAGATTTGACGATTCCGTGAGGACTCTATTTATTGGTCGACCATCTCTTCTGTCAGCGTTACTTGCTACGGGAGAGTCCACATAATTGTGGTTAGAGGTTGTTGGGGTGAAGCTATCGTGAAAAGTGGCAGAGTTTGATGAAAGAGGTGCGTTGAGGGATGAGGCAAGGGCGGAGGATGCTAAAGAGGCCGGGAAAAGCTGTTCAGGACGCGGTTTTGAGGTGCTCTACGGACATGATCAGAGACTAATCAAGATCATCAGCAACAACTTGACCCACAGGAGCAAGCTCTGCACTGTCACTATCCTTGAAATCTCTCCACTTGTAGCTGTTCGACCTTCCGAGTTCATCCGGCCTTCTTGAGATAGACCCCGCCAGAGTTTCCTCAGTCTCATACTGAACGTGTGGTACAGATATCCCTCTTTCCTCCAAAGCAGCTCTCAACAGATCATGATCTCTTTCTATCAGGGATAGCCTTTCCTCTACGTCACAAGGCATTAGCGGTTGTTCACGTCTGTCATTATATTACCTACGCTGTTGCCGTACGACCTCCAGCAGTCTTCCCGCTTCCAAGCGGTCGCGATCTTCTATTTCTATTTACAGTCGGAAGAATCAGCTCTTCATTGCGCCTTTCTCATCCTTCTCCAAAAAAAGCCATACCTGGTGGTCTCCATTCGTCATCTCCTATTTCTAGCCCTTGCTCCATTTTTAACTCATAGACAGCTCGTAGAAGCATTAGTCGATGACCGACGCTGGACATTCCCATATCTTGAAGAGTTTCATGATCGAGGGCGACCAGGACATCGCCAGCGATTCCATGTTCTACAAGATGGTCCATCAGTTCAAGCACTGTGCTGATAAAGGACGCAATCTAGCTAACCATGTATCGCCGCCTCATATTGTCCAAGCCCAATGCTGGAAAGGTATGATACGACAGCGTCCTCGTCCCACTGCAGTACAGAAACAACTGGTGAAGCCGTTGTAGGGGAGGTGACTGTCGCAGCCATGCCTTGCGTATGTTACTGGAAGCTAAATGTCCGGGCGGCCAGTATAGTTGAGATGGCCAAAACGGCGGTGGACAAGGTTGAAAGCCAAAAAGGATAACTAGCTGTATAAAAGTATTTATTTTGTTATTATGGTGTGGCCCATCTTCTATTATGCTTCACTTTGCGTTCAACTGCCGACGGCGGATTGTTTTCCTGTTTCTCCGGTTCCATCACGCTTCTTCTTTTCGCCACGTATTGCGAGCTGACCAGCAGTTACTCTTTCCTGCTTTCAATGCATCCCAAATTTTGGTATCTAGGTTGCGCTGGATCCATAAAAGGATCAGAATGTTGAATAAAGCAATAAAATACATGCATAAGAACCCGAAAAACCAACCCCCTTAATTAGCGTCTCCAACTGCGCCTGCCCTTTCACCCAGATACAATTTCCTCATTTCGTCTCCAACTTGCACTCTTCTCTTGCCTTCTAAATAAAACATCGCATCATTATACGTGGTAGGGACAACTGTTCTCCCGAGAGGCTGTCGACCCCCCTTTGCCATGGTGAAGAAAAATGTATTGGTTTCCCGTCGAGACTACCACGACACTAGTCAACAAGGCCCCTAACACAAATGTGAATCTGACTCACCCCAGTCTCAACCTCTTCAACCTCAGCTTTCACCATGACATGCACTTTTGCTTCTCCATCTGGTCCCTCGTGTGGCCGGGTTGTGTGCACAATCTTAGAAGACAGTCGAAGCACGGCACCAATGGGTACTGGCAGTCGGAAGGTGATTTGGTCAAGGGCCAAAAATCGCAAAGGACCTTGGGCGAAAAGGGAAGCATTCGTGAAGCAGAGCTCACTATTGCCGATTAGTCGTATTGCACTGCAGCGTATCAATCTTACGGAAACTCACAATGCCTACGAATTATAGTCAGCAACATTATCAAAAGGAAAGCTAGGCGCAAACGAACAAGTCTCATTAAAATGCCACCAAAGACCTTCCCGTGCAAGTTTCTGTCTTGAGGGTGCATAAGCTGAACAGTCTCAATCTGCAATGAAAGATTAATCACTCTCGCCTAAATCACTTGCGATTGACCGACCTTAGTATCTTTCATCTCCACAATCTCTTGTCCGTTGATCTTGCCATCTTTAGCTTCTTGGACCTTGAGCATAAGCTCGTGAAGTTCTTTGGCCTCCTCGGATGATGGCTTAATGTGAAGTTAGATATTAATGTTATTGAAACAATTTACGTCTACTCACTGGGACCTTATCCAAAGCGTTCATGGCGCTAGCCTTTCTTCTTTTCTGATGCTCATCGCCAATGGCCCAGAGAATTTTCTCTTCCTCTGACTCAACAATTAATGGGGGTATTTTCCTTGACTTGTGTGTCTTAGAGTCTCGGCACACCATGGCAAATCGGCCTAGCATCAATGTTTCCCAGTCGACAGTATCGGGACGAGATCCTTCCATTTTAACGACTACCTCCATACTGGAATTACCTGTCCATGTGACAAAGCCGGAGAACTTCAGATCACTGAAGTGCCATTTGTAAATACCTTAGACAAATAACAGGAATAGCTGCTGAGGTCGACTTACCGCACATTGTCCTTGTTCAGTCGCCCGAACATGTCAAGCCTATCCGCACTTGCTGTAGCGAGATAGAGACCAGCCCTCGAAGAGGCATCATGGAATGCAGCGGCAGTGCTGGCTCCGCTTTTGGGAGGTGGAAGACAGTGCCTGTAGGCAACGGCGCCTGCAAGAGAATCGAGGTCTATGTTCAAAGGCGATGTCAGTTTGATGTCTCATCAGTACTCTATGCAGAGTAACTTACGCTCAAGAAGCTTTCCCATCCCTAATATGAATACAATCAGCATTACAGCTTCTACTGTTAAAGGCTGGACAGTACTTACTGAAACCTCCTGAAGTATTCACATAACGATCAAACAAAGCGGCATCGCTGGCCAAAGGCAGATCAAAGCTAGTAAAACTTTCGCTCATATGCCTAGGACCCAGAGGTGCAGCCTCATGCTCATCGCATTGATGATCTGGGGAATCATCTTTGGATGCTTGAGATTCAAGGTCGGGGGAAGAAGACGAGAGCCAAGGAGCCGGGAGAGCGCGCATGAGCAGGGGAGAGGGGTGGTTCCCGCCGGTAGAAGATTCTGACAGAGCAGTCGTTAGCAATCCATGCATGTCTCCTACAACAAGAGAATACTCACTTCCCACAGAAGTAGTCAGGCGATCTATCTCTCGCAGATCATAAAGCTGCTGAATAGGGCTAGACGGTGTCTTACGAGCCGCACTAGAGTTGAACCTCGCCAAGGCGAAGCTCCTTCTAGGTATGCCAGCCCTGAGAATGGTTTTGAATGCTAAGGACATTATGGCTTCTTAGGAGATGACTTGTTTACAGAAAAATATGCCCGTTTCGTTGCCTGCGTTGCCCTTGATATACTAGAGATAAAAATGGAGAAAGCGAAAGAGGTTGTCAGTTCTCAGTCGTATCGGCTCCGTCAAATGCGTCATCGGATAGCCGTCGTTGTACCTAGAAAGCCGGAAGTCGGTTATCTTCGGTACCTCCGGACGTTCTCGACGGAAACACGGGCGGGATTTCTCGTGCGTGAGACTATCGTTCTATTTGGCAACTCATCTCTTCCTCCAGAAGACGGACCTCCGTATGATAATGGAAATAGTCGCCCCAAGGATTGAGATCAGATCAGCTGTTTTTGCCTCGTCAGGCTCTTCCGTCAGCTTCGAGTCGAGTTCCAGAAGCGGAAGGTATCTTATCGATCTAGAAGGTGCGTTACCTAAGGCCGAAAAGTTGGCCCTCGCTTTCAGCGGCCCTGGAGGAGCAGGAGAGCTTGTTGTGAAGATTACTCCTGGACGGATGCTGCGGAAAAGGGGGTGGGAGAGAATCGAGGTCAAGACATGGATTACCAAAAGTGAAAATCAGGATCTGGGTTACACCGCTTATCAACTTCTAGTATGTGAAGCCTTCAATGGCCCATGTTGTATCTAATGCTGTAATAACAGAAGGAAGCTCCTAGTGGAGGGAACAAGCATTTCATTATCATCTTCAGCAATTTTGATACAGCCAACTTCATGTCGTTTATTCCAGACGATACTCCCCTGGGCAACTTAACGTTACCTGGCACTCATCAATCTTGCGCTTTGTATGGCTGTAAGTCATGTAAATGCAATAAAAATATACCTAATTAATCTATTTGAAGTCCCTATTTCACAATGCCAGCAACCTAGTACACCAATAGAGCAACAGCTGCTGGATGGCGTACGTTTTCTGGATGTTCGACTCCGGGTAGTCGACGATCAGCTTTTGAGTGAGTCACCCTTAAATTGTAGAAGGATGGGCGATTGATGAAGGAATCATAGTGTATCATGGTCCTCGCTCCCAACAATCTTCCCTTCCCGTACTTTTAGATGCTCTCCAATCCTTCCTCTCCTCTCATCTTACTGAGACCATCATCCTCTGTCTCAAGGAAGAGTCTCCTCCATTTCATCCATCCTTTTCAGCTCTGGTATACGCCGCTTTCGAAAACCGTCTAGAGAAATTTTGGTTTCTAGAAGAGCGAATACCCAAGCTTGGTGAAGTCAGAGGAAAAGGGATGTTGATGACGAGGTTCAATCGGGATAAAGATACTGAAAATCAATGGCCTAATGGGATGGGTATCCACCCTAGTAGATGGCCGGATTCGAGGATTGGAGGATTTGATTGGAATTGCGGGGAGACACAGGTCAGAACACAAGACTGGTATGTGGTTACCATTTTGTCCAACTCGTCACATTTGTAGATGATGCTGGTTCAGGTACCGTGTCAAGACTTTTCTTCAAATCCCACAAAAATTTCAAGTAGCAAGTGAAATTCATATCATCATTTCATGACATATGCTGATCCTAGTAGATTGTCAGGTATCTTGAGCCGACACTTCAGCCTTCCCCCGCATATAGCCCACCATTCACCCTTTGCTACACTACAGCCTCTTATTTTCCCCTGTCGCTGCCCACAATCATTGCTAAAGGTTTCGGTTGGCCTAATTGGGGCCTAGGGATTGAAGGTATCAACGCTCGTATGTGTAGAGTTCTACTTGAGTGGATGGCAGAAGGTAAAAGGGTAAGAGGATGTGTACCTATGGACTTTTACAGACAGTGTGCTGGAAAGGAAGGCTTAGCAGCGCTGCTAGTTCAAATGAATTCTATGGAATGGTAGGTTACACGTATAATGTACATGTATATATATATATATCACCCCGCATACTGTTTCTCATCATCAGACTCCTCCAATTTCACTCCTACATCGTATCCAGTGACATATCTAAACCACTCTCTTACACCTTGCCAGCAGTTTGCCTCTTCCTGGTCCTTCTCTTCTTTCTCCCAAGCAGAAATGCCAGTGACGATCACCCCAAAATCCCCTTCTTGTTCACCAAATCCACTCCTGCACATCAAGCTCACTTCGTAAATGCTAGAGGTATCAAGCGGAACCCATTTTGGGTCATCTTCTTTGACTTCCTTACCCCTGTAGGTCGCTTTGAAATCGTCCCAAGGGAAATAGAACTTCTGTTCCCCTGGAGTTTTGCCCTGATTATTTTCTTGGGTAAGGATAAAATGTGCCTCATAAATGAGCTTCGCGGAACGTGGGGGAGGAGGTACTTTGGGGTGTTTGGGGATATGACTGGTTGGGGTAGTTTTAATCACAAAGGTAAACTCCATTGGTTTCTCGAACAAGGGGGCATTGGCTTGGGACAATTGAAGAGGGTCAGGAAGAGCAGAAATGACGATGCCTTCGTATTTGATTCGGGGAAGATGAAGCGGGTAAGGACCATACAGAAATGCCTGCGATGCAAACCCAGCTCCTCCCAGTGTCTTGATGTCTATGTGAAATTAAGTCAGCGCACGAATGTTTAGCGTCCAACATGAGACAGAAGTATAGACTTACCAAGATTTCCCCAGAATCTCGCTGCGAGGCTTTTGTCGCCTTTATTGTGTCCCTTCCATATATTTTCATCTCCAAACCCCTCATGTTCAGGAGCATTCTTCACCTGCCCGTAGACGTCAATCTTGACAGGGGCAATGTGCGAAACAGACGACCCGCCGCGCACTCGGTCATCTACAGCTCTCCATTTGTGGAAGTGAAAGGGAGGAAATATGGGATGTTCCCTTGTCTGGCAACCTTGATAATAGCTCATTGTTGGTGGGCCTGTTGATAAGGTTAGAAGGGCTAAAAAGTAGAGCTATCATACTTGCATCCTTGCTGGGCAATTTCTTTGATCGATGGTGATTGGGATGGTTAGTCACCATTGCGGTTCAGATCGACGTCACAACTTCAAAAGCGACTTTCCCACGATTTCCTCGGCCTCACGCATTGTCTTCTTCGTTGTCGTCGGTTGCATCATCGTTGACGTTCGTTCTTTACGTATATAACTGGAGGACGGGTCTTAACTTCGTTAGGGGGGTAACTTCCATGGTGTTCTATTCTCAGCCGACCTTGAACAGGTTGCATTGCACAAAATTTGTTTACAATCATAACTTGGAGGCGTGGACTGACAAAAACGGTATTTCGTTCAGAGACGAACGCCGCCATCTTCCCATTGTTCTAAATTATTATAATACAGGTATCATAGTATCAAACCGGCCACTACTGCAATCAAGCTACAAATACTAATGTTCCATATAACTAAACACAGCAACTACAAAAGGTCATATATATGTACAGCTGACCTAAATCTTGTCCACATGGCCGAGGAGCCATTGCAAATGCCTATAAGCCATTCTAGGCTGGTATTGAGGTTGCATATGACCAGCTTGGAAGGTCTCGACCCACATGAGACCGCGCTCATAATGCTACGTCCAGAAGTTATCCCTTCCTCTTTCAGTCGGGCACAGTAATGAAAAAGGAGCCTACCTGAATGCCCATGGTGGTCTGGGGCCCGGGGAAACCAGGTAGACCGTTAGCCTCATAGATGGCAGACCATTGCGTGTCAATAATGTCAATGTAGACTTCCTCATATGGGGCGGACTGGAATCCAAGCTGGCCGTTCCAAGTCATATTTTGAATGGAAAGAAGAGTACCATTGGTAATGATGGCCATATCTGAGATTCTGTCAGTACAGTATCGTGAGATCAAATTAAGCCGCACCATAATCCCCATTCGAAACCAGTACTCTGTTTGTGGCCTCGATTACCTGCGGCAAGACCTTTTGTATAGGATCCGCCGAAAGGTCGCCTTGCCACTCCGGTCCAGCGTAACCTCCTACATATACCGGGTCTGGGGAACACTTGGCCCAGTCAATGTTTTGAGGTGCGTGCATAGCAGCTTTGACGTCGGACCTGTTTAAGTAGACAGGTCCGGGAGCGTAGTTAAATCCAGTGGGCATTCCAAGAACATCCCATAGCAAGGGACACATACTGTTCTATTGTGCATGGCAGTGATCAGTCCTGAACCGAAAAGAAGGGACAATTTACAAAGCAGATGAGTTTGACTTACAACCTCATAGACGTTGAAACATGGGTTCACTTGAATCTCCAGGTACATCACACCATCAAATAGATCGCACATGAGACTGGCGTTGTCGCTTCTGTTAAAAAGCATAGGTGGTTGTTTTTCAGGTGGGGGGAATTGAAGGTATTTGTCAATATAATCCTTGAAACCACAACTCTCGTGATACTGCTTCAGCTCGGCCATAACAGTGGCGTTGAAATTGAACATATTGGAGTTGGCTTCGACAAGAGGGTAGGTTGTCATTTGTCGCTGCACTACATCAAATTCGCCGATGACGGGGTCGTATATGAGAGCCCCTAATCTTACGATCAGCCCGACCCTGTTCATTGTTCCTCACGATTGATCGTCGCTCACCAGAAAGATTGTAATAGGTCGTATTTTGCTCATCCAGCATGGCGGCGCTGATATAAGGCACGTATCTCCCAGCGTACGATTCACCGGAAACAAATATCTTGTAGTTACTGATACCGAAGACGTCTTGGAAGTTCTTGAACCATTTGATAAAGTCCTGTGCAGTCTCTTCTTGTGTGGTGGCTTTGGGGGTACCCGTAGAGAAGCCAGTGCCTATAGGTTGCTCCACCCTAAGCGCTTTCGATTAGTCTCCCGCGAAATCAGGTGGGCCTGGGATACATACCAAAGCATGTTGGTCAGGTTCACCCACGAGTATGGATTGAGAGCAGGTTGTAGAGTACCAGACTTCCAAGTCCAAAGGCCGTTCTCCTGTAACCATCCACCAAGAGAGCTGCAGCCAGGTCCACCATTGAGCCAGATTGTGATGTCTTCAGAAGGTTCACCGAGCTTGGGCTGGAAGACAAAGAATAGGGCTTCAGACTGGTTGCTGTAATCGATGGGTATGAGGCCACTATATATTTCTCCCAAGTCATAGGGGATATCTGGAAGGGATTCAATGAAGAATTCTATTTTAATAGTGGTTAGCGACAAGTGAGCATGTGGTGATAGAAGTCAGTCACCGACCTGATGTCTTGTTGTTGTAAAACTTTCTATCTGACGAATCTCTTGCAAAAAGCTGATTGTGGCCTAGGGTTCCTCTTTCCACGAGTCCCTTTCTAGCCTCCTTCTGTGCAGCCAATGCAGAGGGCTTTCGACTGATTAGTGCGCTGAAGTCTGGTGCATTGTCGACAATTGAACCACTGGTTAAGGCTAGTAGGGCGACCGATATCAGTTTATACCACATCTCTACGAAGGGAGCATTGAGGAATTGAGTAGCCATTTAGGGGCTACATTATATATACGTTAGTCAAGCGGGCTTATGGCGATGCAGCCCGAAGAAGGGGGTGGTGATGGGAAAGAATCCAGTGATAGTTTTGGATCGTGGAGAAGGAAGGAGAGCAAGAAGAAACGGAGATGTGCCTGCATCTTCATCCCCGGTATGCCGAAGATGCATGACGCAAGGTGTGATGGCGCAATAGGTTATGGTTGATAAACGGGAAGTGGAAAGCGCTAAAACATCGTGGTAGTGGAAGGTAAAAAGGTATAATAAGAGTGGTTGTTGACGTCGTCGTAACTCCATTCTTGCTTGTTCCTGAATCGTCATCCCTTCGTTCTCCGCCGTCCAAGCTTCGAATTCCGATCAGCAAACGGTAGCAGACAGGGGCGGATAAGGTTTTATTGCTTCTGGCATGTAACAACAGGCTGCTCAACACATAATAGAGTCTCATACAACAGATGACAAAGGAAAAAAAATGAGGGAATGGGGAGACAGAGCGACATGGGCTTCTATCATTTGGGTTTTCTTCGTTCGGCATGTTTGCGGCAGGTTTGCTTTGTTCCTTGCTTTGAGTTGGTGCGTAACAAACATAGATCGGGACACCTATACCCTCAAGGGTAAGTAGTCTAAGGGCACACGGCCCACACAACGGCAGGTGACAGGAAAGAAATGAATGAAGAAAAAATAAAAAATAATTACATCTCGGACATCGCCGAAGGGACATCTCCAGGCTCCAGCCAAGCAAGCAAGCTGCCAGCCGCCAACTTACCTTCATTTGATTAGCGGGAATGAAGGGATCACCAATTTGCACCTTCTCCCCATAATCCATTATGAGCTGCGCAGACGATCTCACAACAGACGATCTGACAGGGAGCGTCACTACTGAAGTACTGGAGCGAGCGTCTGCTGGCGAAGGGGCAACGACTAACCTTTGGAGTCATATTGACCGGGACAAGTGAGTTTACTATTGCTTGAACCTGAGGTGCGAGCATCAACGGCTTATATAGGCGACCCAAGCGTTACAGGCTTGAACCTTGAGAATCCATCTTCGGCTCCTTCTGTCATCAAAACGTGGGATGATAGGCTGGATCAGGAGCAATATGTGGAATCTGGCGTAGACGACGATGTGAGCGGCGTCCCGATAAGATGACGAATGCGAGAAATTGTTGCTAATCGATTTGAGTTAGCTGATCATTCACATTCCATTCGTGACTTCTGTCCGCCTGCGAACACTTTGCATACTGCCCCCGGCACCTGACCACCCACACAGATCAACCCGTCTTCGTCTCTATGCTAATCAGCCTCACTGTCCGGACTTTGGTGACTTAGAATTGATGACACCTATAATGGACATCGATACCTCTCAACCGCCTGCTGGCATAAGAAGGCTTCCTGATGGGAGAAGAGACGTTGAAGAGTGGCCTCTAAAAGTGCAAAAACTGGCGAATGTTTTTAGTGTAACTCTGTTATTTGTAAGCATCACGCATTTCTGCGGACTTGCATTGGGAACCTAACATCGCGCAGACCGAAGCATCCACGTCTCAACGCTCGCAAGTGTACTTTATTGGCTTAAAGGGAGTGCCCCCCAAGCACACAATGGATATGTCAAAGCTGGGCACGGTACCCACAGAAAAGTCGGCCGATCAGTCTGTAGATGGAGTGGCGCAAAAGCAAACCAATCATAACACCACAACAACGCGATAGAAGATGATTAGCTATGTACTCTATCACTGTATCACTTGTACTTGTATTATGCTGTCCGGTAAATATCTAATCATGTATGCATATGCGGCATCTATTCGCGTAGTTAGGTAAGATGGGCGAAACTTTATCTGCATCGCATTCGTTGAGGATATTCAATGGTCTGGGCTTTGGGTTCATGAGTGTCTTGGGGGGCTTGGGACGCGTCGCGCAGTACTGGTTGTGAGCGCTGATGAATGAGCAAGGAAAGCGACAACAATCGAACTGCGTGACAAGCCGACAAGGCTTGTCGTTTTCGTTCTTTCCAATTCCAACACTGCTTGTCCATACAACAATTCCTAACTATAACTATATATCTCAATAGCTCGTCTAGTCCTTCTTTTCTACATTTCTTAGCGTACCGATCACAAAACACAGTTGCCGGCCGACCGTGCTCACTCTCGCCTAACTTCAAATTCAACACACTCTTTGACGTTCGTGCGACTGTCTCATAATCATGTCCTACTCAAAAGGCAAAGAGCGATTTACCGTCACCGATTACCTGTATGACCATGGAGAAAGGGATATAGAGACGGCCTACGGGTGTAGCTACGCCGGAAGCAGCCCACAAGCATTAAGTTCCGCAGCAGCGGCTACGGTGGCCGCCAGTGCGAGCACCAGTGCGGCGTCACCAAACTACCGACCAGTAGAGAAAGAAAAGCGAGGAGCGCTAAAGCTTCACGGACCTATGGTGAGTCAATTTCCCCTTCGATCTCGCAGTGATCGCAACTAAGGTCCTTTGCTCTGTAGCCATCACCGTCAGACTTCTATCTCCCTTCCACACACAACCCTCTCTCAACATACTCCTCTATACCCTACTCTTTCTCATCCCAGACGCAATACGGCGAGGATATGGTTCAATCTACTTCAGATGAAGGTATGCTTCAATCATCACCTGTAACTTCTCGTTCGCCAGGCATGCAGATGCAATTTTCACCTCGGTCACAAACAATAATGGGTGATCACTTTGGAGAACAAGGAAATAGGGTATCGATGACCACAGATATTTCCGAGAAGAGAGGTAGTACGTCAGAGGGTAAGGATAAGGACTGGCCCGTCCCAGCGCCAATAGCCAAGAAGAAGTGGTGGGATAGAGTAAGCTATTATCCGTAGGCTTGGACACTTTTCTGATGATCAGTAGATCTTCCCGTCCACATTATACACGAGGTTGCTTTTGGCGGTTATCATCTTCGAGACGGTCGTCGACCTTTGCATCGAGGGCAATATCTTATACCGGTTCAATGAAGAAGTGAAATCGAATAGTTCAACCGAGGTCGAACTCGAGAACAAGCGCCGTTTGCCAATCTATCTGATCATTTTTGGTCTTGCCCAGTAAGTTTGAATCGAGTCAAGGTATATAACCTAGTGACTAATTAATTATAGCTTATGGCAGTTTGTCCTCACTGTCGTCGCTATTCGCACCAAAAACTCTATCCAAGTCTTTGCCGTCACAATCTTCAACTTCGCTTTCCTTGGATATGCTGTCATTCAGATTTTTGAGCTTCGCAAAATCTTGGGGAGCAACCTCGCTGATGGACTTACTGGCGGAACCAGTACAACATTGATGACAATTCCGCTCAACATCTTGACTGCATTGATAATTGTGATCATTGGAGCTTCGTGTTTGGCTTTACTGGCACTCTCTGTGCTGCTAAGACGAGAATTCGGGTGAGATCAAGTTCCTTTCGGAACCGAGTTGCACGATACTGACGGTTTTGGCAGCTGGCAACGATACCGGTTCCTCGGCGCAGATCTCATGATACGGGAATACTTCTTTAAATTCCAGGTCTTTGAGTGTATCTGCTATTTTAGCGCCTTTTTCTGTGCTGGGTTTGGCATCCAGTTTATCTGGCTGGTTCTTAATCCGACGGATGCGGAATACATCGTTACATGGGTTGCATTCCCTCTTTTAATTATATTCCTCGTTATCGGTCGGTTTGCAGCCAAGTATGAAAACATGTACTTCATGGTGCGTTCAACCAATGGAATATGCTGCGACTTGAGCGTTGACCTTTCCTTTTAGGCTGCATTCATGGTTGGACTTTGGGGAGGATGTGCCTACTTCATTTTCAAACTCGTTCGCATCTGGCAACAAGTCTCAACAACTTATGTCAACCTCGAAAAGTCCCTAACGATTTTCGATATATTTAGTCTGGTATTACTCGCCGCTTGTGGGGTATGGGGTGTGATGGTCTGGATCAATTTTGGAAAGGGATTGAAGCAGGCTTGTGAGTATCTCGATCCACCTCGCCATTATGCAACGGCTGACAAGAGGTTCTGATGAAGTGCTGGCCAAGCCTCGTGCGAAAATGTTTGGAGGAGTGTTGGGTTTCTGGTCAAATGATAGCGAGGCTTCTGAAGAAAAGGGACAGGAAATGACCTTGGCGCAGCGAAGGATCAGTATCGACTAAAGACATCGGCGTTCAAACGGAGAGCAGGCTCTCGACTGAATTTGTAACTATTTGTTCTTTTATTTTGGGTTTAGGAAGTGATGTCTCCTTGTGGGGCCAGCTCAATGTCTGCTGGCACGAGAGAGCTCAAACGAATGGCCTTGATTGGTCATTGTTGTGATAATCTATAGTCATTACTATGCAGCATACCGTTTATATCATAATTAATGCTCTCGTTATTCGTAAATGGCGTGTATGAATAAGTTATATGGCCGCCACCGTCCTCATTTCGTATACCCTCAGACTTCTCAACAGCTCTTCTGCTCTATCCCTTTGCGGCGCATTTGTCTGAGCCAGCCTCTCCATATACTGCGCCGCGAGGGCTAAGTCAGCCTCTTTCAATGCCTCTGCACCATCCATAGTTTCGTCCCCATCCCCGTTTGTCCTATCTAACCTTTTGCCTTCCCTCGCTTCCCTCTGTTGAAGCTGTATAACACCTCTCATCTCCCACTCTGCTACTGCCAAATAACTTCCAGCCATTTCTGCCACCTCCAATCCACTCTTCTCGCCTAGTGCTACTACTTTTCGGTGATACCCGACCGCCTTGTCTATCTCATCCAACGTTGTGTGCAAAGAAGCCAATTTGAGGAGGATGGTCATTGTTTGGACCCGATCGGCTCCCAGGAGAGCGCGGGTGTGCGCAAGGATGGCGTCAGGAAGGCGGTGGAGATTTTCGTATACAGTCGCGAGAGCGGTCCACATTCGACAGTCATACGGACGGAGGGATGTTGCTTGATTATAGTACTCAATGGCGTACATAGGCATATCAAGTAATTCGTATGCTTGGCCAAGACCATACCATGCTCGATAGTCTTTTGCGTTGACATCTTAACCACATGAGATAAGCGGCAGAACTTCACAAACGCGGGAGCGACGTACCAATAGCTTTCCGGTAAGCTTCGATAGCGGCGTGTGAGTTTTTGAGTTCAACAAATTCATGCCCCATCAGAGTCCAAGCGGGGAGATATTCTCGGTTGAGCATGAGAGAGCGTTTAAAATAGGTGATTGCCTTGGTATGATCAGATCTTGATGAATAGTAGTTACCTATCGCTTGTCAGTGGCATCTTCACAGTATGACAATGAGCCTTACCAATTAAGCAGCACACTTCAGCTCTATTCCTATCTATCTCTGCGTACTCATGCGCCAGCTTTCCAAGCTTGGCCTGCTTGTTCATCACATACAGCATATTGGAGTAAATGTCAACTTCTTCCATTCTGAATGGATCCAAATGTTGAACAGCATCGAATTCTTCTTCGGCGGTTTCAAAATCTGCATTATATTAACGAACAATCAAATGTGGAAAAGGAGCCACTCGCCTCGCATATGGTAATACACCAGTGCGCGTTGAGCTTTAAGGTGTACGCTGGAAGGGAAAATTTCCAGTAGCTCCTTAATCATGTTCATGACGAGGTCCGTAGCAGTGTGAAGGTCCAGCATGCAATTAATAGCGAAAAAGGTAAGCATTGGTGTCGAGGGTAGCTCCTCTTTTAGCGAAATAAACTGCAGCATAATGAGCTGCGCCCTTTGCGACCTTCCGTAGCCAACCTACCATGTCCGCTGAGGATACCAGTTGCGCCATCTGGCTCCATGCACTCCAGTTATAGGGTTTGAGCCTTACACTGTCCATAAAACATTTAATCGCTGTAGGGCGTCTATCCAGACGCATATAACATAGTCCACGAAGATAGATCAGGTAAGGGTCGCTCTCTTTTTTGAGCTCTGATAAAAGAGCAGAGAGGGCAGGGTAGAAAGCAAGACGTTCTTCTTTGGTATCGAGGAAATGTGGCAGTGATTCTTGTGCTTTTCTATCCGCAGACTAGGAATTTTTAGCGATTTAGTTTATTATGACAATGGAACTCACGAGATACATTGAGTAATATCTCAAGAATTTCGCACGACTTCCCTGGGCGTCCCTCAGAACCCATGCTACCCGGTCGTATTCCTTCAGATCAAAATATCCCCTAGCCAACTGAAACTCGTCCTCCTCAATAACATTCTCTTCCTCCTCGATTTCTATACCGTGCATTGTACGTCCGCGGCTCGGTCCTGCTTGAGCGAAAGCGCCCGGACCCGGAGAGGGTAGGAAGTCTCCTATGGATGGACGGGCGTGACCTGGCGGTGAGCGTGGCGGTAACGAAGAAATTTGGGGTGGTGGGCTGAATACTAAGTTCGATGTAGACCGATATTCTTTCGGTAAGGACATGAGCAGTTCAGAAGCCCTGTAAGTTTTGGTCAGTTGTCGAGCAACCTATGGGGCAAATACATACCACTTTGCAGCGACCATAAGACCCCTATCCCTGAGCTCTCTTATGGCCTTTCTTAAATCGTTCGCCATCTTTATCTTGGCATCTGGGGGTATGTCTGCCGGCATTTTGTTTCGTACGCGCTTTATTGAAATACATCCCAAAAGGAAAGAGTTAAACGAGCACATAGTGACCGACCGGTGGGCCGAATTGGCACAAGCAAGAACGGAGATTCCCCCATCTCCACCCGTAGCTTCTGCATGTGGCGAATGAAGAGATCGGTACATCTTCCATCTGCCCATACGTTCAACTTCACGATCCTATTTACAATCCTACCTACATTCACAACAGTCTGTCACCAAGATTGGCGCAGCGGAACAACTAGTAACACCTCTCATATTTAAAAAAGAAACGAGTTCTCACACTTGCTCCTATTTGCCTTTGCCAATGTCTTCAGGTATCAAACGTCATTATCACGACGACGCCTTCTCGGCAAGCGGAAGGAGCGATAAATCCCAAGGAAGTGATAGGAAGAAGCCAAGGGACTGGAGAGAGGCTTTCCTGGATGATTCACCTAGGGGAGAGCATGGTCGTGAGAGGGAACGGGACCGAGAGAGGCCGAGAGGTTCTGAGCGAAACTACGATAGAGAGCGACAGTATGGGGACAGACGGGGATCTTACGATGACAGGCGCGGTGAAAGATACAATGAGAAAAGGCAGGGAAATGGCGAGCATCGCTCTGGTCAAAGGGACCGAAAGGATTATCGTGAACGTGAGCCCGTGAAGGGAGATTATTCTCGACGATATGGTGACCGAAATGATCGTCATAGGGACGATCGCAATGATTACAGGCGAGATGTAAGGTACAAAGAGAGAGAGAGAGCCGAGTGGGTTTTTATCCCTTTCCTGAGGGATATTGAGATGCTCATCTATACATAGGTCCCGTAGGTCGCCTCCAACAACTCAATCTGGCCAACTAGGATCTTCGCGGCCGCTCAGCCCCCCGCCATCTAGACCTCCCCAAAGGACATCATCGAGGCCATTAAACTCACCGCAAGGGATCCCAATGGGTAAATTGGCAGCTCCATCGCCTGGCTTTAAGCCTTCTCCAAGGAGCCCGGTTCGAGTCGAAAGTCATCAGAAGTCGTCAATGAGTCGCTTCTTTGACGCTGAACCTGAAAAATCTGAAACGGGGCCTGCCCCATCTAAAGCAATCGACCTTCCCGTTGATCCAGAGCCTATTGTTGTTGAAGAGGAGCAAGATCCCGCTAAGCTGCTTGAAGAACGTAAGAGGAAGCGAGAAGAGATCATGGCGAAATTCAAGACTACTGGTGGTAAGACCTCTGTCCCTGTCAGTCCCAAGATTGCTATAAACGATGTAACTGGTGGACCAGGGATGGAGAGTGTCACGAGCGGAGGTACTCGGACAGGCTGGCAAACTGGGATACAAAGCGGCAGAACGACTGCTACCGGTGAGTGATATCTGTCGGATCATTTTGCCAAACCTGTTGACTTTCTAGATCAAGGTGCTACGCCACTCCTGAAACAGCTCGGTACAAGCTCTTCCAACCCAACTCCGATCCCTACCCACGAGCCTTCTCTTGCTTCTACCCCTCTGGGCCGAGATTTCGACCTCTCCAAGCAAGCATCTACTACTAATGATGTCACCATTCCTATAGAGACTAAGGTTGAGGGTGTGGGTGCGGACATGACGGTTTCAGCTGCTGACTATGATCCCACGCGCGAAGGTTTAGTTGATCATTCCAAGCGTCAGAAGGATTTGGGGATAATCAATTCCCAAGCTAAGGAGATTGCTGAGGGCGTTGGTGAACCCGTTCTCGTGGAGGATGATGAGCCAAAGGAGGACGAGTATGAAGAAGTGGAGATCGAGGTAGAAGATGACGAAGACGACGAGTTTGATATGTTTGCAGCCTTTGGGGGTGAAGAAAAAGAAAAGAAGATGAAGAAGGTTGTCGTACGACGATTGAAGAATGGCGGGGAAGGGGCTAAACAGGATATCATTAAGAAACCCGCTAGCACAATTGCACCGGAAGTCGTGGACAATGTTGATGACTCGGATGGGTACTACAGGATTACTCCAGGAGAGATTTTGGATAATGGGAGGTATCAGGTGACGATCACCCTCGGCAAAGGAATGTTTTCGGCGGTAGTGAAGGCCAAAGTTCTGAAGGCATTTGGACAGGAGAGGAGGCAAGATGTGGTGGGGAAGGAGGTGGCTATCAAAGTCGTTAGGAGTCAAGAGAGCATGTGAGTATCTCGCGTGTGTCTATTCTGCCACGAAGTTAATGAATAAATAGGTACATATCTGGACGGAAAGAATCCCAAATCCTCCAAAAACTCAATGACGCCGACCCAGAAGATAAGAAGCATATCCTACGTCTCGAACGCACATTTGAGCATCGAGGGCATCTCTGTATCGTCACCGAGAGTCTCAGGTAGGGCCATTTATCTATGTCAGATACCGGCAAAGTGCTAACTCTACGTTAGCATGAATTTGCGGGACGTAATCAAACGCTTTGGTAAAGACGTCGGTCTCAACATGCGTGCGGTTCGAGCATACGCACATCAATTGTTCCTTGCTTTGTCGCTTATGCGTAAATGTGGGATTGTACATGCTGATGTGAAGCCTGATAACATTTTGGTGAGTACTGATGTCAGTTGGAGCTCAGCGTGATTCTAATGGAAATTTTAGGTCACGGAAAACAAGACGACATTGAAGGTCTGCGATTTGGGTTCTGCGGCTGAGATTACAGAAGGAGAAATCACCCCTTACCTCGTCTCCCGATTCTACCGTGCTCCTGAAATTAGTGTGTACTGTTTGTTTATTCAAGTCGCTTCAAATCTAATATCAAACAGTTCTTGGTCTTCCCTATGATACAGCGATTGACATGTGGTCCATCGGCTGTACCCTATACGAGCTTTACACCGGCAAGATCCTCTTTCCCGGCAGGTCCAACAACCATATGTTGTTACTCATGATGGAGCTTAAGGGTAAGATCAACCATCGAATGATTAAAAAAGCAGCTTTCGGTACAATGCACTTTGATGAGTCGTTGAACTTTATCAGTATAGAGAAGGACAAGATAACAGGGCAGGCGAGTTTAAATCTTTCTGCGGGCGATATGAAAAGGATACTTACGCAGGCCTCAGGATGTCGCCAAGACAATGGTCATCAACTCGGCTTCAAAAGATCTTCGGTCCCGTCTCGTTCCCCCGTCGTCTGTTCAGCTGAAGATGAAAGACGATGAGTTGAAGCAGCTTCTGAGTCTGGTAGATCTGTTGGACAAATGTTTGCAGTTGGACCCTGCTAAAAGATTGACTCCGAGGGATGCCCTGTTGCATCCTTTTGTTGCGGGTCCTTAACTATTTATACGACATGCGTTGAAAGCTTGATTCCGTGTACATCTCGCCTATGCATATATCTTTTTCTGAAACTTCAAAGAAGACGAGGTAAGAGATGATGAAAGTGCCACACTCAGTAGGGGACGTAATGGCCGCGTATTTCCGAACTTCGTCTTCCCTGCGTCCTGGCGGGGTGCCATCTGTCGGCTGTGATCCGTACAAAGATACCTCAACTCTATCCTCGCACCCACATCTCGTGAGCCACACTCGCCACAAACAACCCCTCCTCGCTGACCACAAGCAGACAAAATAAACATGTTCGGTCTCCGCGCTTGGCCCACTCCTGTATGTTTCCTTCACCATCCCTTCGGCCGTATCCTCCGACGCCTTGTTTCCCATCTTGTTGACTCTTCATTACCTGGAAAGCAAGAGAATAGGATGCTGATGCGTTATGCTGTTGGTATATTTAGGTCGTTAAGCCTCTCTGGCCCTTCATGATTTCCGCCGTCATCACCACCGCCGGTATCTGGGCTGTCCAGGAGAAGGCCGTCAGTAGTACGTCCTCTTTTTTAGCGTTGTTGAAAGTGGAGTTGATGACCGTTCATGTAGCCCCTGACGCCCTTAAGGACCCCAAGAACCCTTTTGGTAAGTTAGACATGAATTGAAAGCCCGAATGTCACTTGTACCGATAATTGACGATTGCAATTAATAGCTGCTTCCAAAGCCAAGCAGAACGCCCACTAGATGGGGATCATATGATGATGCAGCGAAATTGAAGAATTGCTATGTTTTGGGACCATGCTGCATCATAAGAACGTACAGATCGCCAAAAGGAATCGTATGCAGGCTGGAGGACAAGATGCTAATTTATGGAAGGGTGGCTTCGAAATGTGCATCTTGGTCGGCGAAGCTATCTGGGATTACATCAGCATCCATTTACGACCTATTCAGCTTGAACTAACCTCTTCAACCTTCTCAAGCCCGAAACATCCTTCAGCTTATCGCCGGCACTCGATCACGTTATGGTTCACAACGTCTGGTCATTTTGTCACTTATCATACTCACCTTGAGTGTGTCGTTCTACTCGTTTTGGATGGCTCTTCAACGGCAAACTCTACTCGCTATGGGCGCGTAAACTCAGACACAAAATTTTGTCTTCTAATAAAATTGCCCTACTTAATAAGTATTGTGCAACATATCAGCTGTCAGTCAAGGGGATCAGCCAGTTCAAGGTGTTCTTCGTTAACGAGGTAAAACTGCGCATACATAACGATGGGGATTCAATGTCGTGATTGAATGATACAGCTGAATAAAAACTACATCATAACTGACGGTAGGGGTCATATGGCTGGATCATTATTAATAATTAATTAAGGACCCGTTTGTGGTTGCGGTGAGCGTGTCACGAAGATTCGAAGGGAAGGGCTGTAATAAGGAGTGTAGTCTATGGCGGCTTTCGTATGCGAATTTAACCACAAAAGGCTACATCGGAAATTGTAAATTGTATATGTATGAACCATTACATCGTTGTAATAGTCGTTATGAACTTGCAGTTGCCATATCCAGTTTTGGCCGGTAGAAAACGAGGTTATAATCACGTGACTTTGTTGCATAGTGGAGGGGGAATAATTATTGATTGATTGACTTTGGGTTGCTTGTGATAAGATTTCAGCTGTCGTTCAGCCTGTAATCTGTAGTCTGTATACAGCTGTGTAATTCACAGCGGTCAAAAACAACAGGTTATCTCGTAAGATGGACAAGGTAAGCACAATCATGACACTCAAGTCAGATTTGACTAATAATAACTTAGAAGAAAGCTCCAGGGCAAACCGTCGCGAGCTCTAACTGGCTTCAGCTACAGAGTGTACGTATGAAGCTTCTTCCGTATTATGTCTCAGATATACATATACTGACGGTCACGATAAAGACCTTATCCACCATTACCAAGGAAAAAGATGTGTCAAATTCCAAAGCCCACAATTCGCGGAGCTCTCAAAGTCCATCGAGCAGCCTCAGGAGCTCCTCCAGAATACAACGCAAGAGTAAGCATTCTCAGGGGGTCGGGCAATACATGGGACGAGTCGAGGTTGCTTCCACGGCCAAAACGACTGTATCGTAAGGTTTTCGCTGGGCTGACTGGAGTCTTTGCTGATTTGAGGTACTGGGTATAAGCGAACGACTGCCATCACCGACTATAAGCCAGTTGAGGAAAGGGAAAGTCATCTCCAATGAACCATGTATCCTTTTAGAGGCATTTTCGGATTCTCCGTTATTGCACGAGCTTAGACATATGGTCCTGGGCAATCACCTTTTGTCAGAAAGTCAAAAAGAGTAAGCGGTTTTCAGTGCGTATTGCGTGGTATACTTATTAACGTATATCGCTCAGGCCAGGACAATAGTGAGCCGTGACAAAACAAATACCCTTATATTTCTTTTGCTAACCGTTGATAAGCCTCGCCATCGATTGTGAAATGGTTGGTGTCGGACCCAATGGCATGGAAAACACCCTCGCCCGAGTCTCCATTGTCAATTATCACGGCGCGGTCATTCTGGATACATTTGTGCAACCCCGTGAACCCGTTACCGATTACCGTACATGGATCTCTGGAGTCAAGCAGTCCGATTTGTTGGGAGCGCCGCAGTTTGATGAGGTAAATAAGCAGGTGGCAAATCTACTGCATGATAAGATCTTGATTGGGCATGCTATAGATAATGATCTGAAGGTATGTAATGATTGCTAAGGAAAGAGGCGAAAGCTGACTTAAAAGCAATAGGTCTTGATGTTGACTCATCCTGGGCCCCTCACTAGAGACACTCAAAAATATAAGCCCCTGCAAGAAATTGCCAAAAATAAGAGACCAGGCTTGAAGAAACTGTCAGAGTTACTGCTTGGAGTTCAGATTCAGACAGGAGCTCATAGTTCTGTAAGCCGTTTTAATTGCGCCTCTTCTACAGGCCCTTACATCCCCTCCCACTAGGTCGTTGATGCACGAGTGGCCATGGCCTTATACCGACTACACAAAAAAGAATGGGAACGGTCTGTCTGGCGTCAAACAGAGGCATACCGGAGTATTTCTTCCGTCAACAAACCTGAGCATGTCCTAGGCAAGCGTGGGCATGATGAAAAAGAAGCTGAGGATGGAGAAGAAACTGCGGGAGAAAGCAAGCGGAAGAATAGGAAGAAAAGTGGTAATGGCGGTGGCCGCCAACAGTTCCCTGGTGGTGGGAGAAAAGGGATCAGTAGTGGTTTAGATGTCATTGTGAGGAGGAATGGGCAAAGGGTGGATGAGAATGGGAGAGGGGATGGAACCAGTCGCAGGAAGGCTGGCAGGGGGGAAATATCGACTTTTACTGGAGGTGAAAGTTGGTGGGAGCAGCCAGCGGCATGATCCGGATTTGTCCAGTGGGATTAGAATCGGTATGTATCACCAGTGATATTGTTGTAATAAACATCAACAGAGGAATGTGCTCAAAATTGAGCATCATGACCTTAAAGAAAGTGGGAAGATATGGAAATGATCCGCATAAGGCTACATGCGATCAATAACCCACCAATATAATACCGAAACCATATCTATACGAAGTGCATCACGAAAGCAATGTAGCATAATTTCCAAATCAAAGGCTATTCTCAATCATGGGAGTGAGAGAGTCCTCAGGAGAATCCCCATTCTTATTGAGATGCGTTGTGTCGCGAGCGGTGCCCTCCTCAGAAGCGCCTTCGTCCTTCTCAGATCCTTCTGAAACTTGACCCTCGGCAGCCCTCTTTATTTCAGCTCTTGCTTGGATACGGCCATGGGCCTTAGAGCCTCGACCAAAGATTGTAAAACGACCTTCGTGCCACTTCATGACAGCCAAACCAACGATAACCGCAATCCAATAGAAACAGTAAGAGAGGATAGATCCGAGAGAAGCAGTGTTGTTCCAACCTTAGCATGGGGAAGGATCAGTTCGGAACTCGATATGTACAAATTATTTTGAATAACTTACCCAAAATGGCATTGAAAATCTGCCAACCACCGTTGGTGCCGACAGCTCCCGGCTCGGGATTTCCGTACTCAAGATGCCAGCTACGGTGATATCAGTCAATGATAGACTCTAATGGATCACTTAAGCATGCTTACACGTTACCAGCAACCTGGAATGAACCGGGGCCGTTACCGGACTCAGCGACATCACCACCGACAGCAGAAGAGAATCGCTAACGAAAAGGGTAAGCAAAGAGGAATTACAGATGTATATGCGGGCGCTTACGTAGTATTCGAAATCGTAAACACCTTTCTGTCATGTCAAAATACAACCCCTTTGGTTAGTCCCTGATTATCTGAGGCGATAGTGCAGCAGACGCTTACGCTGAATAATCCCGAACCAATGAGGAACAAGAAGCAAGTAGAAACAATCAAGAACCAGTGAAGGGCCAGAGTAGAGCCAGTGCGGTAGATACACCAACCTTATCGATAGATGAGCCGCGTAATAATGACACGATGAACATATTTAGCTTACCAACGAAGATACCGGCGATGAGACCGACGATCGCAGCAATAGGGATAGAGGCACCATCTTGACCCAAAGAAACCTGCGGGACAAATTCAACGTCAGAGGCTCTCAATACACCAAAGGCAGTGGGGAGTAAGCGGTCTCAACTTACACCACCAACGAAGACAATAGCCTCCAAACCCTCTCGTATCACAGTGATGAAAGGCAGGAAGAAGATGGCATACTTTCCACTTCGAGCCTTCTTCTTCATGGCTTGCTCTTCGGCAAGTTCCTCCTCGGTGAGTGGCCTGTCAGGCTCGCCATCTTCCTTATTGCCGCCGAAACTGAAGAGGGCCTTGCCGGCACGGTGAGCGAAAGCTTCGGAAAGCTTGATACGCCATTTGACACGAGATTGGTCCATCTTCAAAAAGGTGAGACCCATGACGTAGATGATGATGCAAGCTATGGAAACAGGCCCATTATCAGCTATCTGAAGAGGAGGTTCACGCAACAACGCACCAATAAGACTGAAAATACCCTCCCATAATTCTTCTGTGTTGGCCCACAAGTCTGTCAGAGTCTATTATAAATCACAAAGTATTAGCCAGCGAACCCTTCACAGTTCTTCAAGTTGGATACACGTACAGTATACCACTATAGCACGAGAACCAAGATGGAAGATATTAACAGCGTATTTCTAGAAATAACGATAATTTGTTCCAGGACTTACGACTATTGCGATAATCAACATCAGTACAGTTGGTTATCAATCGTCAAATAAATAGTGACTCACCAGCAATAAAAGCAGCGCCGACAGCAACGGCAATAATGAAACCAGTCAAAGTACCCGCCCAAATCTACACAACTGTCTCAGAGTCTATCACTTGGAAAGATAGATGGAATAATGCACTGACTTGAATACGCATTCGCCGAAGGATTCGTTTCGTTTTCTTTATTTCCTCTTCCTCTGAAAGATGTTGAACTTGGGCATCATCTTTCTTGGGGCCTCCAGAGGCCATAAGCTGTTCCACGAAGGACAGCAAAACCCTTTACGCAAGAGCGTTGCTCACTCAGCGCTTCCTGCGGACCAGTCCTGAAGAAGAGACTTACGAAACGATGATGGCCGCCTCGACCGTCTCACGGAAGACGATGAAGAAGATGGTGACCGAGAACAGGTCCTTCGCCATGGTGAAAGTTTGGCGGCAGTAGAGTCAAAAAACAAAGAACACTGAATGAAAGTCACAGACTCTTAGGGTGATAATAGAAGAGTAAGATGATGGTCCAGGATGCTACTATTTAGTACGTATTATATGCTCTCTTATTTTTGTCGGCTCTTTCTACCCGAAAAATCACCAACTTTTTGTAGTAGGCAGACCTGATTACGGGTCGCCGCTGCGAAGGACCTCCTTCTTCCGTGTTCTATGTTCCCATGTCCCATCACTCATCCCACCATCGAAACGGTCAAAATACCCATAGAAAAAAATGAGGATCGGACAATTCGGACGGAGTTGAAGAGCTGGAAAGAGATTGTACCCTTGTAGACAGGTACCCGTTTTACAAGCCTTAATTGGTCAGGATCTGCGAGTTGTATTTGCGCTACTAATATAGGCTGTCGGCCGTCGAATTTTGGAAAGACACTAGTTAGGAGCCGAGATAAGACAAAACATGATAACAGGGACTCTGTTCTATTTTGGGCTTACCATGTGCCTTGGGCTCAATACAGATACAGCATTACTGCAAAATGAAGAGCGTTGTACAGCCAGTAATTAGTAGTAATGGTACATGCAGTATGACACCTCAATCTAGGTTCGTTGGCTAGGGGAAGTCAATGTGTTCCGGCTGCAGAATGAATGCACTGACCATCAAGCTTCAAGCGTCGGAATTTTCAACTCGAAGAAAAGGCAGTTTAGACGAGATCGAAAGCAAAGAACAAGAATCTATAGATAGTCTCGCTACTAGCAACGGTCTTACCGCGACTGCACTAAATTAAGTTTTCCAGGCCAAGTGATTGAACCGTCGCGTAAGAAGAATGAAGTCAGCATTCAGGGTGACCACACGACACGCACCTTATAATAAATAAATCTTGATAAAAAAATGAAACGGATTGTTATCTGATATCCGATTTGAAAGAGATCTCGCAACTGGCATTGCAGTAATTTCGACGAGAGACGGGAAAAAAGGGAAGAGGTAGGATGATGCGATGTGGCGCATGGAGAAATGAAGCTGTCTCTGGCTTTTTGCTATATGTACTGCAAAGCATCGTTGTGAGAAAATGCCCGAAGTCAGCAAAGAGAATCTAGAAGATGAGCATCATATAATACAGACGAACGTACAAATAATAGTGTATAGAGGCGGAGATGAAGTGCTAAATTATTATGGGCTGATTCAGTGCTGCCGCTACAGATTTTGAATGGCACATCTTCTGAGCTTTGGGCAAGAGATATGGTCTCAGATTAGGAAAGGAAATGGGGGGGATCGCTTGTAGTAGGCGGCCTTGTGTTGCGGCACGACCGACGACGCAAGCGTTGTTATGTTTTTTATTACTATTTCGGGTGATAGAGGGAAGTGCCTTCCTTCTGAAAGGCGCATGCATGTGCAACTCGGCCGCAACCGTCTCTCCTCTACTCCATTTTGGTACTGTACGGGGCCGATCGTTCCAACGAACACTGAGGGCTGAAACGAAAGCTTGGGCACTCGTCTCGAGTCTCGATGCTCGGAGGTTACTTAGGAGTCAGTCCCACCTCTCGTGCCTCTCTCGTGCCTGAGTTTGAGACTTAAGTTGTCTTTTTATAGAATCCGCTCTTCCATCTCATCCGCAACTAGCAAGTTCCGTACCCTGCCACAATTCGCCTCCATTTCCTATATCGCAATCTCCCCTGTTGATCTTATCGGCCGACAGATTTCCATAGCAGTCAGTCTGTTTCTTGAAATCAGATAGTTAGAGAGACCTATCCTCCTACCGACCCTTATAATTATGGTACCGTATTCGACACCGCTCGTTACTGGTATTTCACGTCCTAATCCGGCAATCCTTTGTCCCTCTCCCAGGTACGATTCGCCCCCCAGTTTCGCTCATTTTCGGCTGGCACATCTCTTTTCAGGTTAGCGTCTGGCTTTTTCTTGAGGCATTTTCCTTCACTTCTAGACAAGACAAAAAAGTCAAGGTATAAGCTTCTTCACCCTTGACAAAGTGTGAACCACTTCTTAACAAACATCATTAGCGACCAATTGATAATCGCTGTTTAGTCCAGCTTTCCGAGAGCAGCACACTCCTGTATAATGCCTCGATTATCATCCTTGTTCCTCGCCTCAGCAACAGCTGCATCTGTGGCCATGGCAGCTGTTCATGACCTGTATTGGAATATTACCTATGCCACAGCCAACCCGGACCAGCTTCATAACAAAACTCAGGCCATTGGTGTTAACGGTACTTGGCCGTGAGTGTTTCTTCAATCTCTGCAACTCGACTGAGTTGAAGTGTTTGTGTCTGATAGACCACCACCGATCGTTGTAAACCAAGGCGATACTCTCACCGTTCATGCGTTTAACGGCCTTGAATCTGTGGGAACCACTCTTCACTCCCATGGCAATTATTTCAATGGTAGCAATTACTACGATGGCGCCGCTGCAGTCACCCAATGTCCTATTCCTCCAGGGGAGACACTTGTCTATGAAATCCCTGTTAATGACCAGTGGGGAACTTATTGGATCCATGTGAGTGTGTACATAGCCTGGGACATGAAATGGAAACCTGACAATGCTTCTTGTCAATAACAGGGTCACTATAAAGGCCAATATGTTGATGGCTTGAGAGCTCCTCTTATTATTATGCCTAATGAGACCAACGAGCGAACGGATATCACGTGGGACGAAGACTTCACTATCATCATGGGTGACTGGTATCACGACACTAGTCCCTACCTTGTATCCAGCTACTTTTTGAACTGGGTGAGTCGTGTCATTTAATCTCAATGACACAGGATTTCAGGAGCTGACCGCTTTATGTGATATAGGTTAACCCTACTGGCGCTGAGCCCGTTCCTGATTCCGTTACTTTCTACGTTATGAACACCACATCTGGCGAATATCTGAGCAGTAACGTGGCCCAAGGAGTGGATGTTACTGCCGATGTCAACAACAATGCTGCTATCCCCTTCGAGCCTGGAAAGAAGTACCGTATCCGTTTCATCAACATGAGCGCTTTGTCCAGTAAGTGTTATATAGCATCCGCCTCTGTAAACTTTAATGCTAATCAAGGTCTGTGTTGCTGTTGACCACAGTGCTCCATATCTACATGGGTGGTCATACCTTCGACATTATCGAGGTTGACGCCGTCGATATTGAGCCTTACCAGTCCGCCAACCTCACCATCTCCGTCGCTCAGCGATACTCTGTTTTGGTTGAGGCTCTTAACACTACTGACGCCAACTACGCAATCATGTTCTACCAGGACACTGACATGTAAGCCTTTCTGTCCTATTGGCCAATATACCATGGATATTTACTCTCATTGTCTAGGTATGATACCGTCCCTGACACTCTCGCAGTCAATAACTCGGTCACTCTCCAATACGATGCTTCATTGGGACCTGCGGACATGTTTAACATCACCGATGACACATGGCCTATTCTCGACGACACCCGATTTGTTCCTTTACAAGCCAAGGGAAGTGCCGAAGCTGACGTGAGCTACGAGCTTGGAGCGTACTTTGACACTTTTGATGATGGAACTAATCGTGCTGCCTGTGAGTTACTTTTGTTCGGACGGCTTAAAGAAGCGCACACTGATACCAAGCTGGTTTTGGCATAATCAGTCAACAACGTGTACGTCATTCCCGCTCCATGACGATGATCCAGTGATTCAACACTGACAATATGGAACAGCACCTATGTCATGCCCACCACTCCCAGTCTCTTCACTCAACTCTCCATGGGAACCGACGCTTGGGATACTCGTATCTATGGTCAGCAAACCCACGCCTTGATGATGCCTCATCTCGAGATGATCGAGCTTGTCATCGTCAATTGGGATACTGGCTACCATCCCTTCCACCTGCACGGTCACGAGTTCCAGATCATGGGCAAGTCTTTCGACGTCACTTCAAATGACAGCAGTATTAACCCTCCTGTCTTGGAGAACCAATCGAACCCGGCCAGACGGTGAGCTGATTAGTGTTCGATGCGCTCTCGGGACGTCGCTGAATAATATGACTAGTGACACTATCATGGTTCCTCCTGGAGGTTCTGTCCACATCCGCTTCAGGGCTGATAACCCCGGCGCTTGGATTTTCCACTGCCACATCGGTAAGTGTCCTGTAGATTTGTAGAGGATTAACTGTTGACGTTCATTATTAACCAGATTGGCACATGGACAGTGGTCTGGCCGTCATCATGATCACCGATCCCAGCTACTCTCAGTCTAAATTAGAAATCCCGCAGACCATGAAAGACCATTGCGCGTACTGGGGCTACAGCGCTACCGGTAACGTCGTTGGTTTGAACTCTACCACCGACTTCAAAGGTGAAGCGGTTGGACCTTTCCCTCTTGTCATGGTGAGTCTCCCCCATATTTCTGGTTGGACATTTCTTTCTTCTGTTGCTAACTGATATTCTTCAGGGTTGGACAACCAAGGCCAAGGGAGCTTTGGCTGGCTGTATCATTGCCGCCTTGGCTGGTTTCGCCTCCGTCGTTTGGTACGGTGCCGAACATTTGGACGAAGAAGAGATCGAGGCAGAGATCAGGAGGAAGGCAGAGATCAAGGCTGCTTCCGGTGGCAAGTTCGGAATGATTAAGAAGGTGGTGAAGAGGGAGTAAGAAATGGTTTTAATTTTTATAGAAAATGTGTCGGGCCTTTTTTTGTTTGACTGATGTACATTACATATGGATACCTTAATGCTTCCTTGCCGTTTGCTTCTATTGATTAGTGCGGGGTGCAAAAAGGCTTTTTTCCTCAGATATAAGAGACACTCCTAACTGATGACTGACAATCACAATTTTAAACAGTATTACCTTTACATGTTACGACATCTTCCTCAACGATCTGGAATCGACGCTCAGACTTGAAGATTTCTGCGCCGGATTCACCTCTCTCCTACCATCAAAATAACTTCCACCTAGAATGGCCATCGTCTTGGGCCTACTTGATCTGGGTAAGCCAGCCTTTTCGTCCAATCTTCTTCTGCCATAGCTGATGTCCCCCACGAGCCTATTACAGTCTCCTCTTTGTGTTCCAGCAGTGGATTCTTCGCTGTCGATTTCGAGGTCGAAGGAGTCGCTGGTTGTATTTGTCTCTGTGGTTGTAGAATTAAAGGATTCAGGTCGGGCCAATTCCTTCTTAGGCATCCCGTCGGTCAGCCAGGGCAGATGGAAATTTGTACCTAGAATTCTGACGCTTCGTCTGGTATCTTCTAGCTCTACCTCCATTTCACTACCGCCTTCACCATCCTCCTCGCCGGCGTCTTGGCTGTCCGCAGTGGTCGGAGTTCCCTCAGTAAGGGGGGGAGAGGGTGACTTTTCTTCCACTTTATCCACAAAGCGGACTCCCCTCGCCAGTCTAGAGCTTTTGGCGGATCGGGCCGAGTTGGTGCGCAATACCGTCGCAAGGGATGAGCGAAGAGGCTGTTGGAGATTTGACTGAGAATTGAGTGTCATTGCACGTTTGCGCTGTGGAATTTTAGGCGTAAGAGATGCCTTGACTGCTGGGGAAGGAGGAGGCGCAGAAGCTGGAGACTCTTCATCTACCTTAGAGTTTGCTATAAGGTTCTGCCTGTTATTGTCTATGTGAGGCCTCGCTTTGTCGCTGCGAGACTTGGGAAGAGCGAGCCTTCTCATGGGACCTGCACCTCTTTTGAGATGCAGTGCCATTGTTGGTTTCTCTGCCAATGCGAGAGAACCTGGTAATAAATCCAATTGTGCATGAGATTTCCCCAAAGCTTGTCGGTCTGGAGGCAGAGGGAATTGTGGTCCTAAGTCCTCAGTCGCTGACAGGCCCGAAACACTTGATAAGCTTGATTGACGTTTAGGATCCAAACTGTCACTCTGCATATCGCTTTCAACAACCAGCAGATTTGTTCGTACTTTGTCGACGGTTTGTAGTCTAAGGTTTTGAATACTTCTGGATCTAGGCAATGCCGGTCTCTTCGATGACTCTCTGTCTTCCTTATCTCCAGTTGAGACGCTTTCTTGGACCTTCTCGGAGCTCACCATAGGCACAGACACCCTTTTTGAATGGTTCATTGGTGGTAGCTGATCTAGGGAACCGTTCTGGTCTAAGCTCTGCTCCTCCCCTTTCTGCTTCCTTGAACGTCCCATCCGTGTTTTCTCTGTAACCATTCTCTCCTTTCTGTAGCGTTCGTCATTGGGGAGTCTGGGCTTTCCCACTTCCTCTCCGTTCTCGCTGATGAATTTGATTAACCTCCCATCTTTGGCTCTCTCCAAAAATCCAGTAGGAACATGTCTCTCAGCGTCCGCCAACCCACCTCCCGAAAAGGTCGGATACCCGCCTCGAGCCACGTCTTGATAAACCGGCCTATCTTCAGAGCCAGGAAGTGAAATAAGTGCTACTGGACATTGAGGCCGTTGCGATGGGTGCATCTGGGTCCCTACCGCCTTCTCTTCGTCCTCTTCACCCAGCCCGATTTCATGCCCATCTGGATGAGCATGTTCGGCGTTTTCTCCTTCTGTTTTTTCTTCATTGACTTGCTGTTCGAAAAGATGATGGTAACATGGGGGTAAGGAGGTCCAAAATAGGAGGCGTTGAGACATGTTAAAATACAGAGGCGGAGGGGGAAATTTGGGAAGATTGCGACTAAGATAAAGTAAGATGCCTCCCTAGGAATCACCCATCAGTTGAGGTTATTTGAGGATATGAGGATCCTAGATACCAAAATGATATTCAATGACCCAATAACGAATATACCCCATGCCGCTATAAGGACGTCACTTTTGGAACTTGCTTTTAGTATTAGCGTCCACAACTACTGCCCAAAACTCTCCTTGGGCTCACTAGACACGGAGGTTTTCGATACCAACAATAGCCTGGGCTAATCCGAGCCACAACGGTGTACTCTGCGGGCCCAACCAAGGTGTCCATGTGTATAACAACATCTCGGGCCAGCCGAGCTGTCCAAATATAAGGAAGACTAACGTGCAGGCGACAACCAGACGGGAGATGATTGCGAAACTTTACAATCCATCAGGTAAACATCCTCTCATTCAAAATGTTCAGGGACCAAACCAAACTTACCCTGTGCCCCCTGATTGCCTTGGGATCCCGGATAATCCATAGTTGGCCTCAATTTGCTCCTGGCTATCACTCTCATTTGTCCGTTTGTTGAGATTATTATTATCCTTGACGGCCCCCACTTGTGGAGTCAATCCGTTACTTTTTGTGATGACTGTTCCAGTAGCCACTACCACCAGAAATGATGTGGCGGTGGTAGAGCTGGTTGTAAATGACCACTGGACTACGCTTGACGTTGTAAGCAGCTGTTCATCCTCGGCTGAGATTGTAACTGATTCTGATTCGGTACTATCATCCGATACTGTGTCATTAGTAGACTGAGCCTTTAGTTTGGCCGACAGATCGCTGTGGAAAGACATCAGCAGTCTGTCGTTCCAAGAAGGTTAGAAGCAACAAGCCTACTTTGCAATTGCGATGAATTGGGCGATCAAAGACCAAACTAAAAAGACGACGGCAACCAATCGCAGAAAGTTTCCGCCCATCCATGGAAGACCTAAGGGCCGCATATCAAATTGAAGGTACAAATGGGTTATTGTTGAATATCAGTAAAGACAGTAGATAACACGTCGCAGAGGTGTCAAGGGCATGCCTGGCACTCCAATGTACTCGGCAAACAGTCGGCTTGATTTTTGAGAGTATTTTCGGGATTCAACTGTGATAATACAAAGAGAGGGCTTATATGTCGATCGTATATGGGGTTGCCGTAATATTACTGCACTGGATCGCCATCCTTTGACGGCTCAAAAAGTTCAATACGCGAGACGATCATGAAAGGACCATTGGACAAAAGGTGAATGTTTTGCTTGTCGGGGGCATCTGCCCTCTATTTTCGAATTGTTTAGAGGCGAATGTTATTTGTGTTTCTGGATCGCATCGTATCAATCAATTTGGCCATATCTCTCTTTGACGATTCTTCCGCAATGTTATGCGGAGATTGAGGCTAGTCTTTGCCCATAAGCCCTGATTATGCTATTTGTCAGTCAAATGCATGTTCCTCTGTAAGTCCAGAAAGATGCTTTTGCGGGTTCAGAGAGATGATAAGATGCCTTCCCAGTCAGTTTCGCATGAGCCCTTCCTCACCTCCTTTCTCACATCTATTCCAACAGTCCTTGACAAGCACCCTCCACATCGGCAATTTCCTTGGGAGCATTGGCTGAAAGTACAAGAGGCCCATTTCTGGTGAATGCAACCTCATCCTGTATATCGAGTTGTCAAGTCAGTTTAGTACATCCACAGGAAAAGTTTCGCATGAAATATAAGCGTACTTCTATTCGGATCCCTTGTCCGTGGAAGTGTTTGGGGAATCTATTGTCGAAAGGTACATAGACGCCCGGCTCAATGGATATAACATTTCCTTCAATCAAGCTACAAATGGAGTAAGCATGATATTCCGTCCTGTGTTCGATGAAACTGAAATAAATCGGACTTACACAGCATTGCGGTCTCTCGTAGGACAGTCATGAAGGTCAGAGCCTAGGTGATGTGATAAAAAGTGAGGATACTGAGGTTAGAAGGTCAGCAAAGGACGCCCATGATAAGTCACCAGCTTAGCTCACCAATGTTCGTTCAATGTCTCCCACACTCAATTTGAATCCAATTTGCCTCAACTCTTCCAGCAATAGTCCACAACCTTCACTGTATCAGCTTTCATTACTGCGTTTTTTGAATCCTGCAGTGACTCACTAGCTCTATGAAGTTCGCTCAAGTTGACTCTGTCATCCACTCTACACCTCTTGATACACTCCTTTTGCGCATTCAACACGGCTTGGTATAAATCGCGCTGGGGTGCAGTGAATACGCCAGACACGGGGAAGGTACGGGTAATGTCGGAGGTGTACATGTGATACTCGCAACCAGCATCGATCAAAACCATCTAAGAGACGTCAGACTGATATCTCGCAGCAAGGAAAGGGGCATCTACATCATCTTGAGCTAATGTGCAGTCGTTCTTGGTATAATGTATAACCAAGGCGTTGGCCCTGAAATTTGTAGTTAGCCAGAGTGAATCCCACTTTTTAAAGGCTAGACTGACCCGGAAGCAACAACGGGAACGTATGCCTGCCTCTCACTACCTCTCATTGCACACTCAAATTCAAAAACAGCCTCGAGTTCTGCCTCCCTTCCTCCCACTTTAGCGGCTCTCATCACCTTGGTATGCGCAGCACTACTGATATCAGCAGCCTTCTTCATCAGTTGGATCTCTATAGGCGATTTGACCATTCGGAATTTCTGGATATGTCTTTCAAGCGGGGTAGCTCTTTCAGAGGAGAGAGCACCGGCGAGAAGAAGGTGTGGAGGGTCAGAAGGAAGGAATTCGGAGGTCGATGATGAAGAGGATGTAGAGGGAGAGAATAGCTTGAGGAGCGATGAGCGACGACGAGGTGAAGGAGGGTGGAAAGGTTGGGATGAAGGTGAGGGTGAGGGGGATGGAGGGAGAGATGCGTAGATGGTACCTGAAGAGAGTATACCAGGGAGGAAAGAAGAAAGAGACGTGTTAGAATGAGCCTAAAAGGAGAACAGTCGGTCAGGAATGCTAAAAAGTTTCAAAGACTGAAACATACCTCGTCAGCACCGAAGATTGATGTGGCACCCTCAAGGCCAGCCCGCTCGCCTTCCCACAATGTGTCATGAGGATCTTTGGGCGGCACGAACAAGGTGTACTTGTATCCTTTGGGAGATGAAGGCTTCGACTCTGTTTAGAGAATTAGCTTAGAAGAGGGACAGGCGACAACAAGACGAACCCAAAACCACAGTAGCGTCAGGCTCATGGAAACCAGTAAGGTAGTAAAAGTCCGTTGCTGAGCATTATGTTGAGTCAGTAAGGCCCAATGATGATTAACATGTCCGATAACATACATTGTCTAAATCGGTAACTGAGTAGTTCGTTAGCCAGGACTAACAAAATATGTTCAAATCTGTCAGCAATAACTTACAAAATACCTAATTCATTGATGAGCTCAGTACTTGCAAGAAACTGCTATATTTCAATGACTTACTCTGAGACATCAATCTCACAGTCCCGCCCATACAGACAACCTTTGCTCCTTCTCCAAGACTCTCCATCAACTGCCGTCTCCGTCGTTCATACTCTTCTCCAGGAACGCCTGGTGTAAGCTCCCCAGGACGAACAAGATGTGGGTGAGTAGTTGCATGGGGTTGACCAAACTTGGGCGGCTTTGGGGAGGTGATTGTGGAGGGAGAGGCGTATGTGCGAGCTACATAAAACGTAACGAAGTGAAGTTCAGCGGACATCTCTTCTCGACATGCGTGGACAATATCAGAGACGGACGAACCTGAGATGACAGACGGGGCTTGTAGGAGCGCGCGCGAGAGGGCTGGCTGTCTCAGCATGCCGGGACGGGGGAGGGCGAATTTCACAGCAGCGTTTCTCATATTATCTCGCTGCAGTTTTTAGGCGTTGCTGGCTATGTTTCGAATGGTGTAAATCGGGTGTTGCAAGTAGGGCTGAGAGCGAGCGACTTTTGACGAAACGGAACGCGGATATTGCCGACCGCCGAACAACGATTTTCCCGGTTGCCGATTCTACTTGTCTACGGCTAAAAGTATTGCACTATATTGGTATAAATGCAGCAAGCGTCGACTTTGACCATGTACAAAACCTTCAAGACATGCATAGAGGTATCCCATAAAACATATAGATCCACAACCCATTATCTTCTTTCAAATTTCCCAATTACTGTTGGTCATCGTTAGCATAATAACCAACCCATGGGAACAACAACTCACCTCATCGTACACTGTCAGAATAACCCAAACAACAATACCTCCCATAGCAGCCATTAATGCCAACATACCGACAATGACACCAATGATCATGAGCCAAGATACGGCCTGTTCATTTTGAATCGCCTCGTATCGCTTCTTGGCCTCTTCATCACCATCAGTTTCACCGCTCTTCTCCTTGATGAGCCCCTTGGCGCGAAGGTCGGCCATGAACTTTTCTTGACGGGCCTTGATCGCAGCCTCTTGTGCCTCCTTAGCGAGACGCGTGAATAAGGCTGCACGTGCATCGTTACTAACGGGATCAATGGCAGACTGGACGCCATTGCCTGCGGCGTTGCCGATCTGGATAAATGAGGGGTAGTGGTGTTCAGCCCATTGCTCAATCTAACCTGATCGTCAGTACAATGGAAGGTCGAGACAGCGAATAACTTGCCTTGCCACAAGCAATGGAAAGTTTGAGGAGGTTGGGGTCGTCTTTGTGCACTTTCGCGTGAATCTTGCGGGCGTACTCTCGGAAAATGTAAGACACGTCACGAGGGTTCATTGCTCGCATGATCAGCTGTGTTTGGTCAGCCGACATAAAGCAAAAAAAAAAGAATTAACATACCCTGAGAGTTTCTCCCTTCCTGATCTTCACATTTTCTTTCAAGATCTTCTTGTTCATGAATGTCCTCTCCAAAGTCGCAATGGCCATGACAGCAGGGATCGCCACGAAGTTGAACACACTCTGGCACCTCAACAGCGTCAAGTAGTCCAAAGCGTCCGTAGCATGTCTCAACGCATCGAGCACCATTTCGCTCGCTGCCCACATTGCCTCAGTCTCCCTTTCAGGGTCAATCAACTCCTTCATAGAGTTGAAACCATACTTTGACCAGATGGCCCGAGGCCAAAAGCCTCGGCCGTCGATAACGTCCTCGTGCAAGTCACGGTAGATGTTAGTCTTCTGGAGAAGGAGGCCCATAGAGTTGGAAAGAGTAAGTTGATCGGCGATAAAAGAGCGTTCCTTGCCAGAGGCAGCGAACAAACCAGAAAGACCTTCGCCGACGAGACCAGCGACGTAGTGACAGTAAAGGTCGTAGTCGGCAATGGAGTTGATTTCAGCTACAGGTTTCCCGGGGGTAGCAAGGGCGGCAAAGTCGGCCATACCAGCACCCATCTTCTTGCAAATATCGGCAATGACAGTCTGGTACCTGAGCCGATGCGGTCAGCTCCCCGCCCCAATAGCCTACAGGCATTATGGACGTACTTGTGGTCGAGCAAAGAAAACTCTGTTTGAATAGCGTCGAACTCCTCCAAGACAATCTTGTCCTTTTCCTTTGACTCCTTGAATGTCCATCCAGGCTCGTAAAGCTTGGTGTGCATCGCGCGAAGAAGAGGAATCTTTACATCGTTGGGGATGGTCATGTCATCCTCGACGGTGTCCAGTGCACGGAGCACAAGATAGAACAGACAAACCTGCAGATCGTTAGCCAAGATAGTCCCAGTTGATTGCCAAAGAGAGGCAATGAGAAAAAGCCTTACAGTCCTGGCAAGTTCTCCTTCCAGCTCCCTGATGACCCTTGCAAAACTCCTACTGGTCAAATCGAGGAAATCCCAGCATTTTCGCATGGTCGGTCGGTCATAATGGGTCGTCGGCAGCTCGACAGTATCAGTGATATCCCTAGTGTCGTGCCAAATGGCAAAATTGACAATGGCCCGAAGCTCCATCTGCAAAATGTCACGCTTTGGGGTCAGTGATCATTATAAATGAGCCTGGGTGGGAGAAGACTGACGGGGTGGGTGACGCCTGTGAGAGTGGATCAGCTGTGAGTCACTAATGAGATGCTGTGTACTCACCCGTCACAATATTGTTTACTATGCCCATTTTTGTGATGTATACAAAGAAAAGATGGGATGTGGGCTGTATAGAGAGTGAAGGAGTATGAATGTTGTGCAGACGGGCGGAAGCAGGACGCGAACGCATGTGGAACGATAGAGTTCAAATTACGGTTTACTTAACAAAAAACTAACCCTGGCAGATGTTAACAAAACTCGTCCAAACGCATCCGCCACACTCACAGGACGTATCGCCTGCATCTCTTCTCTATCCTGTATACAAATCCCTTCAAAGCCACAAAATGTCCTCTCCCGCCCTTGACACCATTCACGATCAAACAGGAGAGCAGGACCTTCACCAGGAGGTGCAAGCGCAAGAGCACTTACCGGTTGAGCCTACGCCAGAAGTGCAAGAAGAGCCCGAGTCTGACCACCAGGACGACGATGAACAGCCCGAGGCTCAGGTGTTAGAACAAGAACAGGAACAGGTTGCAGAGCAAGAGAGGCTGCAGGACCAAGAGGACCAAGATCAAGGTGCGGAGCTGGTGTCACAGCAGCCCACAGCCGAGGAACAGGAGGAAACTCGAGATGAACTTTACAATGAAGTGTTCGGTAACCAAGGTTCTGAGGCTTCGGATTTGTCGGACGATGAAGATGTGAGAATGGATGAGGGAGAGAAGTATGTGCCCGCTACTGCGACGAGTGCGGCCAAGATTCCCAAGTTCAAAAAGTCTAAAAGGGATGATGAGGATGAAGATGAGGATGAGGATGAGGATGAGGATGATGGGGGAGAGAGAAGGAGAAAGAAGAAGAAGAGGGCAGAAAGGAGAAGACAGAGGCAAGAGGAAGAAGATGAAGATGAAGCACCTGTGCTTGATGAGGCCACTCGTGAGCTCCACCTTAGTCTCAAAAGCCGAATGTACCGCCGCTAATTCTCGGGCAGAGCGACGCCTTGCTTTGGAGGAGAGAATAGATGCTATTGGCAAGAAGCCTAAGGCCATTAGACGGAAGAAGAAGGGCGACGACGATGTTGATGTTGGTGTGCCCCTGTGCAGTAAGGCATATGCTAACTCCTAATGTTTAGATTGTTGATTCTTATCACGACGACATTTGCGCCCGACTTCGAGACCGAATGATCGCTGCGGCGGACAAGGATGAGGCCGCCAACAGGATCAAAATGCCCGGTACAGCCAAGCTTGCCATGTTGGACGAAGTGATGGGTGTGTTGAGAAAGTAAGTTGTAGTCCTCTGTCGCTCATTCTGGCAGGTGGCTAATAGTGAAATCAGCACGACCCTTTGGCAGTCGATCGTTGATAACGGTGTGCTCGAAGCTGTCAAGAGATGGCTTGAGCCTTTGCCTGACAAGAGCTTGCCTAGTGTTGGTATTCAGAAGGCCATTTTTGAGGTTCTTCCGAAGGTGGGCCAGTTCTTTCTGTTATATCCACGAGACGGACGACTAACCCAAAGTACAGATGGACCTCGACACGACCACCTTGAAGGAATGCCGTCTCGGTCCCATCGTCCTCTTCTATACCAAGACTAAGCGCGTCACGCCCGCTATCAATCGACAAGCCGACGCCCTCGTCCAGGCTTGGTCTCGGCCGATCATCAAGCGGCCAGCAAACTACCGATCACGATACATTGAGAGTCAGAATGAGGTTGAGCAGTCGCAAGGCGGTGGTGGTACTGGAGGTGGCTACAGTCAGAGCCAGCGAGGTCCGGGGGAGAGGAAATTTAAGAGATTTGATGTCAAGAAAGCTTTGGAAGAGAATGCGCATAGGAAGGGCGCTAGGTTGCAGATTGTTCAGGTAAGTTTGGTGTTTTCGCTTTAAATCATTGCGATTAGAGCTAATGGCCCCTCTCAAAAAAGGATGTGCAATATACTGTTGCGCCTGAACCCAAGACGCATCATCACGCCGAAGAGATGCAACATGTCTCCCGAATCCAGCAAGATAATAAAAAGTTCAACAGGTTTGCTAGACAAGTCAAAACGAAGAAGCATTAGAAGGGTGTTGGATTTGTGTGCAGTAGTTCTGTTCGTGTTGTAGCATGCATAGGATCCCAAAATCAAAACACAAACGAAATCTGTCTTCTACTCTATTAACACATCGGTCCCAGAAGTCAAATCAGAAGCTTGATAATCCCTAGCTGCCAACACTAACTGGCGTATAACCGCCTGGGCTACGCATCTCGCCTCCAGACCACGAACCACCTTCTTCTTCTCGTCTCCTAGGCCAAACTGAAGCGGAATACTGCTGGATAGGAATTGGCAGCAATGCTTCGCCCCATTCTCGAAGATCCTGCGGTCGTCCTCGTGTAGCAATAGCTTTTTTCAACCTGTAGTATGGCGTGTTTGTTCAGTACAAGAAGACTCAGGTTGATGGCTATTGAAACTAACCTGGAACGTATAGCAGAATATAGAAGAAGCCCTATAACAATCAAAAGGAAGAAGGTGGCCACCAGCCGGTCTCTTGGCGAATCACGCTCTATCACGACCACCCTCATTAGCGTGCCGCTCTCGTTTTCTCATTGTTGTACTGAGGAAAGATCTCACTGAAACATCTAGCTTCAACATCTCCTTCAGTACCTGTACCGATATCTTTATTCAGTTCTGGTACTTCTGCACCTTTGCATATAGCGAGCTTTTGATCGATACAGAATTGGCGGGTACAGGATAAACATGGTTTCTTGGGGTTTTCGGGGCGGTAGAGCGGGATGATGGTGGAATTGGTAAAGCATATGCCTAGAAATAAGGGGGATCCTTAGTAACTTTTAAGACTTCACAAGAGCTCAAAAAGTTGGCTGTACGTACATTTACAGTAGGAAAGACTTGGATCGTTAAATAAAGAGGCTTGCACTGGGGAGACTAAGAGGACGAGAGAAACGACAAGCAGGGCCAAGAGCATACGTCGGAGCATGATGGGTATACGTTATCCACTGCCAGTTAGATGCTGTGATATATCCTCTCTGCTCTTATACTCAGTAGATTCTTTCGTACGTAAGGCAGCTCTGCGTGGTGCTCGCGCTACAGATAGAGAAGTTGAGAAGACGTCTAGTAGGTACAGTCGTCTTCCTCAGATCCGGAACATCACCGTGCAACGGTTTGGGGGTTCCGGATCTCGATTCTCCGGTTCTCGAGGAGGTTGGATCGGGACAACGATAATTTAATTACGTAATTGGGCTTTTACTGGTTGCGTGACAACATATCTATGGTCAGACGGGTCAGACTCACTCAGTGTGCATGCCAATTATTAGAAGATGATTATAGAAACTGTAGACAGATGGGACGGCAGACGGCTACGCGTCAGAAATTATTTTATAGAATGCATTCCGACCTTCAGAGGAACTCAGTTGCGCGCCTATTAATAATAGGCTCCCGGTGACTCTATGGGCCTTCCAAAAACCTATGGACTTGAGATCCGGAAGTTGGCCCCCCAAGAGGTTCCGGATCCGGATCTGCCCAAATGTCCGGATCTCAACTGTCTGTACGGTGGCAGACAACCTGAATGCACCCAGAAGGGTTCCGGATCTGCCCAATGTCCGGATTTGAAGGTTCCGGATCTGAGGAAGACGACTGTAGTAGGAAAGATTCGGCATTATTGTTGGTGCGTGGACATCGCCGACGGAAAAGAATTACCGGATCGCCGTTCGTGCGCGTCATTTCTGCACCCCGCCCATTTGCCCAAAATACATCCCATCTCATCCTCTTTTCCCCCTCTCCCATCCCTCCTGCCCTTCAGACGCCGCAAAACCATCTCTCAGCTATCCCATCCACAACTGCTGTTGCAGCGATGACGCATAAGGATGTTCCTCATGTGAGCTTGGTTCTTGGATCAACTCAAGGAAAATGCTAAAGATGTCCGCTGCACGTTTTTGCTCACCTAATACGAAATACCCAGACGGTGCGCATGATGGTGCCATTTTCTATGCGGTGTAACAGATGTGGAGAGTACATACGTAGGCCCGTCCTTTAATATGCGAGCTGGCCATCACTGCTGACGTTCTTGATCAGATAAGGGTAAAAGGATCAATGCGAGCAAAGAAACTATCCATGGAGAGCAGGTCGATGGCCCTGACACTTTGAGGCTTCATATAGTGAATAAGCAGAACTACTAAACAAGAGAACCTCCCCTAACGTAAGCATAGAAGTGTTCGGTGTGCTCTGCCGAGATTACATTCAAAACCAACCTTCTGAACGCAGAATACGTTTGTGAAGACGGTGCGACTTGCAACTCGGAAACAGATATCCACAATGATGATTTGGGCAACCCTTCCGGGGGAGAGGAACAAGAAGCACATGGTGGAGGATTAGAAAGGTATCGAACTGGGAGCATACGTCGGACTCGAGAAAACAATGGAAACAAAGAAAGGGAATTAATGGCTCAGTTGGCTGATGTTAAGTGGGTGAACTTCTCCTTTTAAATCGATTCAAGCTCAGACTTAATGTCAGGGAACGCAACAAACGTCTTGAGATAGCCAACTCTACCCTTTTGGCTGCATTGCGAACTAGACGGACGATTTTAAAACCTCTCGACTTTTCAAGGACCAGTGCCGAACTTCCCATTGACGAACGCATCCACCAGCTATTGTCAACTAACTCACCGTTATCGGACATCGACGCCCATACCATTTTGGAATATTACCAGGAACATGACCTCTGTATGCCTGTGGTAGACGGCTGGCTCGACAATATTTGGAAATTGCTAAACCTCTTTTATCTGTCCTCACACGATTTACCGGAGGCGCGGAGATCTCTAGCGCTTTTCATGTTTAACGCCATTTATGTTCATATCGAGCAAATATCGGAACTTCGAAACACCTTCGTTTCGCAAGTCATTGTCCCATTTTTGGAAAAGACCCTTTTACAACAGGCCGATGATTGGTTCCGTGAAACTGCCCTGGATGTGCTCGTAAAGGCGGCTGTGATCGAAACTCTTGAGCGGGACGAGGATCGCAGACAAGTCAGGGCCAAGAAAAAAGAGAATGAGGTGGAACAGGAGGATGCGGCGGCATTACCTAGCCAGGAGATAAACGCAGCCGCGGCTGGAGGCAGTTTCCATGCTATACGAAACATTATTATCACCCAAGCCTCTTCTGCAAGATGTAAAAGGGAAGACTTGATATTGCCAAAAGTCGAGGAAAAATCGGAGAGCACGACGCCCCCTCCGATAAAGGAACCGCCCCCAATTTCATCTCGAGAGTCTTTTTCCAGCTCGTCTGGCTTCAAAGGCTTGATGAGTGCCCTATCCCCTCCATCAAGAACTAAAGAGCTTCCACCTATGTCGACGCCATCCATCGCTTCATCCATGGCGGAAGATACTCAGTCAGCCGACAATTCTCCCACTCCTACACCACACCCATCACATTCCGCTTGCCCCTCTCATATGGCTGTTCGTTCACTAATCGCCATCTTCAATCAGCTTGCATTCCGCTTCCCAAGCTCTTCTCCATCTCCCTCCAAGACTGCTAGGACCCTTGCTTCGTCGAGGTGTATCGCTGTGTATCGTGATTTGCTTGGTCTAGTCTATCCTACACGACATATACCAGGGGACGTCACACCTGCTTCACGCGTCGCTGGTGTTCAAGCCTCTTGTCCTAAAGCCCGTATCACAATCCTTCAACTCTTATTCCGTCTACGCGCCGATTCCACTCACAGGATCTACCTCCGCCGTAACATTGATGACACTGTGCGTCCCTTTGCAGATATTCTAGGCAGGACCAGGGAAGCTGTCGAGACGCAGAGGGCGAATATATTGGCTGATGCGGAAGAAGCCAGGGCGAGGCTGAGAGCGAGGCAGATGAGGGAAGCTGGTGGCGCGCCGAGGGAAAGTATGCGGGAAAGGGCATCGACAGCTTCAAACAGGACGCGAAGCCGATCAAGACCAGGCCACATCGATATTGGTGCTGCCGACTCTTATAACCCCCTTTGGCAAATCCCCGAGGCGCTCTCTTTCGAGATGCCGGCAGAAGGCGTTTCTAGTGAAGTGCTCTTGACTTATGACCCCGATCATCCATCTTTACGTGTCAAAGACGCGCCACCTGTCGAGGGTGTCTGGTTGCCAGTTTCAGAATATGTGGCTTGTCTCTGCGAGATCTTGATGCACGAAAAAAACTGGGAAGTCGTAAGCTATGTCATTTGCTTTCTCCCTCTTCAACTGGGAAGCCGGTTGTTCTTCCGGGGAGCAAGAGCGACTAGGGAAGTCAGGAGATTACTCAAGGTGCTCTGCGATACCATACCGCAGGACAACCGAATTGAACGGCGTTGCAAACATCATGCCTTTATCAAACGACCCAATGTCAATGCTGTGGTGTATCAAGCTTTAACTATTCTCATCAGCTACAAGGATGATTTGGACAGCAAAGAATGTGACACCCTGATCGCGACGTTCGAAATGTGTTTGGAGTCCAACACCATCGTCGCGAAGCCTTGTATCCAAGCTCTCACGTTGTGTGTCTTTGAGCTTGAGCAATCCATTGCCAAGCGATTGTTACCGATTATCAGCAAGATGCGCGATATCAATTTAACATCCGGTATCGCTGTACATCTCCTCGAATTCATTCTTGCTCTAGGCGATCATCAATCTCTCTTCCGCAACTTTACAGATGCGCATTACAAAGACGTCTTTACCCTTGTTATCGATTATATCGCAGAACACAATGCCCGTTCAGATGAGCTGCCAGATATGACATCGGATAAACGTGAGAGCTATACCCTCTCTCAGCACGTAATTGGTCTTGCCTATCACGCTATCTACGTATGGTATCTCGCTCTCAAGTTATCTCTTCGACCAGACCTCGTCAGACATATTATAACCAAGCTACTCCAGAGCAGATCTATTCGCGTGGCGACTGACGAAATGGTTGAAGTGTGTCTTGACTGGCTTGCGAGGTATACCTATGGTAATCCCGACCCGAAGCCGGCTTCGAGTTTGTTGAATGAAATGGTGGCGCATGAATCAGGAGAATCGGACCCTCCTAAGAAAAAGAGTTGGTCGTTGGGCAATGCCATATTGACAATCACTTTGCATGCTGGCAGCGGTTGGGCTAGCATCACTTCCATAAGGCCCACGGGGGCCACCGAGCTTATTGCGAGATTGGAAAATTTACCGCTTTCGGAGATCGATGATGACGGACTAGATCTTTTCTTGTTGCCCAAGTTGCTGATGGAAAACAGAGGGTTTATTATGAAAGACGAAGAACAGGCCGTGAGTCATAGACTGTTCGAATCGCTAAAGGGGAACGCTGACTATAACGGAGACACTGCAACAGCTTTTCATGCCTATGTCAATTTCTCCCGATTCCGCAGGCTCTTCTACCCCTTCTCAACGCCGCAAAGAAGTTGCCGTCGACCCCGCCTATTTTGCGATCCAACTTTTATCATACCCCGCGGATAGCCTCGACTCCATACATGGTCGTCCAATCCCGAACGAAGAGCGGTTCAACCGTTCGCTCCGCAACATTGAGTTGACGCCAGTCATCGATACTGCCAAACTGGGTGTCCTCTATGTGGCTCCTGGTCAGACAGACGAACACGATATCCTTGCAAACATTGAGGGGTCTTCGTTCTACCGCGAATTCCTTGCGGGATTGGGAACGCTTATCAAGCTGAAGGGTCAAGTCGACGTTTTCACTGGTGGTCTCAACCGCGAAGATGACTCTGACGGAGAGTATGCTTATGCATGGTGGAACGACCTTATCCAGACTGTCTTCCACGCGGCTACAATGATGCCCAACCATGCACACGACCCCAAATTTGACAAGAAGAAGCGTTTGATTGGCAATGACTTTGTCAAAATCATCTACAATGATTCCGGCAGGGATTACAAGTTCGATACGCTCAAGACTGCGTTCAACTTTATCAATATCGTCATTTCTCCGCATACCATGCCAGAGACATACACCCCCAAGTGTTCTGTTGAAATGACGCCCCCTGAAAGCATTTTGGGCGTCCGCACGAGGGATGACTACTTCAAGGTCATCGTCCAACGAGCTCCCGGTATCCCTGATTTCAGCCCTGTGGGTAAATTGAAGATATTGTCAAAAGAGACGTTACCCGGGTTCGTGAGGCATGTGGCGTTGATGGCGAATGATATGGCCGCCAGGTTCTCCCATATAAGGAATGCTAGTGATCCAACGGAAGCAGAGTATATTACCAGTTGGCGAAGTCGTTTGAGAGCGATGAATAGATTGAAGGGAGGGTAAGTATTAGCGTCAGCGACATTGTTCAATGAGATTTAACTGATGTGTGCTCGATAGCCTCCCCCCTGTAGAAGCCAAAATCGATTCGGAGGACGAAAAGAAGAGAGAAGAAATGCTGCAAGAGTGGGTTTTGCTTATCTGTCTTTCGTCAGTACATCACTGATCTATTTTCAGCTTTACAAAATTGCTGTCCGAGCAACCTATAGCAGACCCAGATCAGTGAAGGATGTAGAAGCAAGAAGATAGAATTACAGAGTGTGGGCCCAATGGATGGGAAAGGTTTCATAACATGGATAAGATTGGGAGAGCGAGAATATCTTGTGAATAGTTGTCTTCAACAGTGTCAGTACTTAATGTATTATCATGATATGATGTTTCAAGCTATGGTCTGATGATTTTCGACGAAATTGTGAGTCTGGTGGTTATTATCGCGACCAAGTACGCCCATCATATTTGAAAATAGTTGTGTGTTGGACAGACTGCAAAGAGCATAGACCGTTACAGGGGAAAGATTGTGTGAATTTCCATATCGCACTTGGACGTAGCTCGCTAATTTTTTGTGATCCTAAGCTTCAAATCCAGCCTATACTTCTTCCTGATTCACTGAGTGGAGCATCGCCTCCATGCAAGTAGTAGACTTTGACAACAATGAGCAAGGAAGATACCCGGACCTCTAGGCCATTCCCATCGCTGCTTCATCACCTCATATTCTGGCTGGTTCATCCTTGATACCCGCCATTTTCCTCAATTTTTCTTCTCTGCTCTTTCTCAAAGCTTCAACGGCCTCTCTTCCCTTTTCTGATCGGTGAGCAATGAAGTCAAGCTTCATAGCGTCCATCCTTTCTTGCGTCATGCTAAGTCAAAACGTCCTTAGCATGATCCTGGAACATCCAGTATAATGTGAACGGTGATAGCAACTTACTAGTCTCGCATACACCCCTGCATCGCATTGAGCCTAGTTTTGCACATGAAAGGCAAAGAGAACGTCCGACCGGTAGCACAATCGGCAAAATCTAAGCTCTTAGTCAAATGATTATTCCCTCAGACGAAGTTGTCAACATGATAAGCCTTACCTTTGACATAATCGTCACAGGACCTTAGAGCCTCCTTCTTGGCTGCTTCGTGAATTTCATTCTCTTCTCTTCTTGAAAGGGCTTCCATTGCGATTGGCGGAGAAAGATTTGGCGGTGAAGATGAGTCGAAATGGAAAACGGGATTAATCCAGGGTATGGTTGATCTTTTTGGAAGACTGTGTCTAATCAAAGGTGTACTAGGAGGTTATACTAGAAGTATAGATAGTAAAACACAAGCAGTGAAAAGAGCAAGCAAAGAAAAGAGAAACGATAAAGAAACGATTATCATATCTACAGCAGCAAAACGAAGAATATGAGCAGCACAGCGACATTACATTCCGAAAACAAATGATGACGTCTTCATCTTAAAAGTTATTGCCCTCAGCGTCAAGTTCTATGTTTTGGCACAAGGTTTCTTTATGATCAATCGAAATTTTTGTCTCAGTCTCTTCAGCTCAGTTCATTCACGGTAGACTGCTTCTAAACCCTGTATACTACCATAGTCGCACAGCATGGGTCCCGGTCAAGGATATCGTCCCCCACCTTACGGTCTTCCAACTCGTCCATCTTTGGACACACCAGCTTCAGCTGTTAGTCAATCTCAACGACAAGGATTTCCTCAGCCTCAACCATACATGCCTCAAACACAGCAGGGCTTTTATCCAGGATATGGATATGGATATCAACCTAACCTATCTGGGGGATATCCCTCTGGCGGTTTCCACCCCATGTATGCGGCGCCAGCGCCATCGTTTGGTCAGTCCCTCTTTCAATCGCCTGTAGCTGTCAACCCGGAAGGATACTCCTATTCCACGACCTATCTCTCAAGCCAATACAACCCACAGGTTTCCGCTCCAAATCCCCCTATGAAGCGTCAACGTCCGAACAATAGTAATGTCATGACAGGCGGAGTGTTAAGTGCGAAACCGTGGAGAAATTGTTCCCACCCTGGCTGTAAATTTGTGGGGCCTGGAGATCAAGTGGAGATTCATGAGGAAGATAGACATTTGATTTATGCTCCCGGAAAGGTCCCACAAAGAAGTGAAGAAGAGGAGAGATTTGCAAAGCGTAAGGGGTACGTGCGTGTACTTGGTGTGATAGCGGTCATATGCTGACTGGGAATTGGGCAGGCCCTTACCCCCTATACAAGGGACAAATATAACACTCAACACACCGGAAGATATAGAAAAATGGATAGCTGAACGTAAATCCCGCTGGCCGACTGCCAAGCGTGTACTAGAGAAGGTCCTTATAAGTTCATTGCAAACCTCCTAGTGCAATATGCTGATGCCCTGCCGCAGGAGGAAGAGCGCCAAGCAGCTATTGCCCGTGGAGAAGTTCCTGCGAAACAAAGAAAAGGCAAAGGCAGACGCAACGATCCAGCGAGTCGGGCAGAAGAATGGGGAAGGGAAGTCAAAGATGAAGAGGCAGATATTCCTCGTGTGTTTGGGGGGGAACGCGGACGAGGAAGAGGACGAGGAAGAGGGAGCGTGCGGGGGAGAGGTGGAAGAGCTGGGAATGAAGGAAGAAGTGATGGGGTTGCTCCAGTGCATTCCATCGTGCAAACCTCTACCCAATCTCAATCAAGGCAAAGTAGTGAAGTCAATCCTACGGCTGACAGTTTGATCGGACTTGGTGGTTACGATACACCCGCCGAATCGGCTTCTGCATCAGATTCCAGTGATACCGAATCTTCCACAGAATCCGATGTTGGCAGTGACTCGTCCTCAGACTCTTCTTCTGGCTCGGAAGATGATCACGCCCAGCTAAAACCCGCCGAGGCTTCAACCTCTTCCCCTGCTACCACCACCACTACCAAACCGTCTATCTCTACCCTTAGCAAACCGATCTGCAAGTTCTTCGCCCAGCAAGGAAGATGCAAATTTAATGACCGTTGCCGATTTGCGCATATCGCTCCGGATGGCTCTTCTGTGGATACTTCTGCACAGGGTGAAAATCGAAAGCCAGCACCTCAGCAGGAGAAAAAAAGGCAGCCCCGGCAACCTTCCGCTCGGAAACTTAATCCTTTCGAACGGCCCAGTATGCTTGGTGCTGTAAGTCTCTATTTCATCCCTTTTTGCCTTGAGAACCGTTTAAGCTGATCTGAACTCCTTTTCTCAGTTACTCGCCAACCCCATCCAAAATACACTCTCGCAGATATCCCAGACCATCCGTTTCTTGGTCGCTAACGATATGCTTCAAAATGTTGAGATCCGCCCGGGTCAAGTAGAGGAAGAAGAGAAGGCAAGGAATAAAGTGGTATTGTTGGATGGATCATCAAAGGATAATAATGGAGCGACTGAGGATAATCTTAATATGGAGGGTGGCGATGATATCATACAAGAGCTGAAAGAGACTGAAGGGGAGTGAAGCTGTCGCACAAGAAAAGATTAGTGTCGTTTAGGTAATCAACTGAAATTCCTAGTTAAAAACCTTGTAATCACGAGATTCCACCGTCTTTCAATCAAAAGGGAAAGATGAAAATGTAGTATGAATAGCCTGTATATCAATACGAGGTAATCCTGTGACTGGACAACGCTGAAAACGCACGCTAGACGATTAATTGACTATTTCAGGCGAGAAAACCACAACTCATTTCCCCAATCCCAGGCGCTCGCTTTTTATTCCGCCTTGCCCTCCTCGATAGAATCCATCAACTCTTGCCATTCTCCATTCTCAATCATCTCCCGCAAAATATCAAGACCGCCTACCAACTCGCCATTCACAATGATTTGCGGGAATGCTATTATATCGTCCCAGTCAGCTCACCCCTTCTAAAATCAACCATATACAGATGAAGAAGTGGGAAATCGGAGGTCGAGGAAAAATTGGAAACTTGGACTTACTAGGCCAGTCATTAACCTTCTTCAATCCTTGCCTTACATCCTCATCACTAAAGATATCAAACCAAGCAAATTCCACTCCTTGCTCCCTCAATAATCCCACAGTCTGCCTTGAGAACCCACACTTAGGAGCTGTAGGGTTTCCCTTCATGAATAACACAACCTTGTGCTTGTTCATCAGTTCGTGGCAGCGGGCGACAATTTCTGCTTCTGTCCGGGGACGTTGGGCGGCGGCAGGGGCTTGGGGTTGGGCGGAAGAGGTAGAGAGGGGGGCAGAGGGGGAGGCGTGTTGAGTGAGGAGAGAACGAAGGAGGGAAGCGTCGGCGCCAGAGTGTCGAGCCAGGAGAGTGTGCCCCTGTTATTCGGTTTCGGAGAAGATACAGTTTGATGAGAAAGAAAGAAAGGGATTGTTATGATACACGGTAAACATCATTGATACAGATCGCACACAGAGGAGTAAAAAATCCACAGTGTCGAATGTCCGAAATGAGAAATTGGTTAGAAAGATTGACAAAATCATGTCATGTTCGCCGACATTGAAGAGGGGATGGAATGCGTGAGATTGTGCGTTCAGGTAGGACATTTCCGGACCCATTACCGTTGTCATCATCATCCGACACAATCACCCCCACAATATCATTACGATGATCATGATCATCCCCATCACAGTCACCACCACGCACCCATTCATTAGCCAGAGCCGAACCGCGTCGCGGACCATGAGAATTACCCGATATCCGTCGACGAGGAGGTGAGTCAAAAATCACAACACCCACACCGGGTTTCCGGTTCGATGAAGTCGACGTTTGAAGGTTGAGGTTGACAAAAGGTGACGCGATGGGCGATTCGACATCGGGATTTGGCATTCGCGGCATGACGAGTAATTGACCCGGGTCAGCATCGGCGGAGATGGGAGGGGAAGGTGGGATGTCGTATAGGTAATCGAGTTTGTTAAGTGGAGATGGCATGTGGGGTTTGTTGCGGATGATAGAGGATGAAGGTGTTGCGGGACCGCGAGAAGAGAGGGATAAAGATACGGACGGGGAGGGGGTGGGGAGAGGAATTTTGACGGTAGCAGGTGAATTGGTGTAGGAACCCAGTGATTTGATACGGTTGATCATCGCCAAGCGGTCGTTGGACGATGGAGGGTCGAGAGAGGGGAGAGAGGCGGCAGAGGAAGGAAGAGTGGGGAGAATATAAGAAGGGCAAGATATCGCGGAGGCGTCGGTGTTGGTAGGTGAATTGGATAGGAATTGTAAAGGTGTACGAGGAGTAAAACGCGAGGGCGGGG